>NC_142928.1:64544492-64551992 GCF_046866305.1 Octopus bimaculoides
TCGTTTGTTTACGTAGTCAGCACTTAATGTATTCGACTGAATGGACGTCAGTCATTGGTTGAAATTACAGAAATACGACAACTTTAACATGAAATAAATTGCAATATAATAATTTTTCTTAAGAAGACTAAGAGAAAAAGATGTTTTATACGACACATTCTACCAGTGTCCCAAGTTTCAAAGTGTTTCGTTAAGAAAATACTGGTGCCCCCGTTTTGAACTAGATCCAAATAATGTGTGTGCCAGTCGTGGTAGTGGTAGTGAAGAAGAGAAATTTTCTCTATCTTGCACTCACTGGAAAATCAGAAAAGAAAAAGAGGAACAAAATTGGGAAGGAAAGAAAGAATTAAAATGCATGAAACAAGTGAGAAGGAAAGAAAAAGAAAGACATAAGGGGAAACAATGAATGAATGAAGAAAAGAAAGAAAGGCAGCATTCAAGAAGAAGGAAACGAAGAGAAATGAATCTAAAAATGAGATATAGAGAGAAAATAACAATGAAAGAAAGAATGAAATGAAAGAAACTGAATAGATAAGAGAATGAAAAAGAAAAAGAAAATTAAAGAAGAAAATGATGAAAGAAAGAAAATAATTACAAATATAAAGGAGAAGAACGAAAAATACATGAAAAGAAAGTAAAAGTTAAAATAGTTAAAAAGTGAAACAAAAAATTCTATTGAATGAGAATAAGACAAAGAAAGACAATATTAAACAGACAAAAAAGAAAAATTGAAAAAGAACGGCCGACGAAAGGAAAAAGGTAAAGAAAAAAAGGAAGAAAGAGGGAAAAGAAAGACTACATAAAAAGAGACTTTATTGAGGTTAATCAGAATAAGGTGGAGGCGCAATGACTCACTGGTTAGGGCAGCGGACTCGCGGTCATAGGATCGCGGTTTCGATTCTCAGATCGGGCGTTGTGAGTGTTTATCGAGTGAAAGCACCTAAAGCTCCACGAGGCTCTGGCAGGGGATGGTGGCGAACCCTACTGTACTCTTTCACCACAACTTTCTCTCAGTCTTACTTCCTGTTTCTGCTGTGCCTGTAATTCAAAGGGTCAGCCTTGTCACACTGTGTCACGCTGAATATCCCCCGAGAACTACGTTAAGGGTACACGTGTCTGTGGAGTGCTCAGCCACTTGCACGTTAATTTCACGAGCAGGCTGTTCCGTTGATTGGATCGACTGGAACCCTCGACGTCGTAAGCGACGGAGTGCCAACAACAACAACAACAACAACAACAACAACAATCAGAATAAATAATTTCCAAAGCCCACAATATGCTAATTAGAATCTGTTTGGTATATAAAATTCGAAATACGAGAAGTCTTTGGAGTTTTTCATTTTTTGACACACACATATACAATATATATGTATATGTGATATATTAAAGAAATTCTCTTCTGAAATTAAAGAATTCTCTTCACAACGATTCTTATTTACTTTCACTTTTTATTACCTTCGCTTTCGCTAAGTCGGAGGTATTGTTTTCAGTCTTGTTTGTTTGTCCGTGGACAAGATATCTCAAAAACTGCTGGATGGATTCGAATGTAACATTCAGGGATGTTTGGCTTCGTGACTGGTACGAACTGATTAGATGTGGAGATCGATCCGGTACTAGACAAGGGTTCTGGATTATTTTTCCTGTTTTTTACTTAATTTTCGAGAGTCGTTAAGTTCACTTTTAGTATTCTCGTTTGTCAGAGCTGTCGAGTTTATTTAAGATATTCTTATTTTAAAAATCATCTCTGGCTAATCGTTGAGAGGGTGTTGGTGTTGCCTTGGCGGACGTTTGCGCTCTCTGAGTGCTCTTGTTCTATTTGGTTTAAGGCAGAAAGCTGATAAAATTGTTAGAATGTCAGAAAAATTGCTTTGTGGCACTTCTTTAGATTCATCACTTTCTTAGTTAAAACTACACCGAAACTGACATTGTCTTTCATCCTTTCGGGAGCGACAAAATAAGTAACAGTTAAATTTTGGGGGCGATGTAATCTCCTAGCCCTCTCTCTTCAGAAATTCCTGGTTTGTGCTAAAATTTGAAATAATTATATATAGGATTACAAGTTGCAGTATTTCCTTCTATTTTTAAGATAATAGGGGTGATTTTTTTTATAACTAATTCGCATCTATTTCTAACAGGTGGACCGATCACTTACAGGTTCTTTCCTTGACTTGATGAGATGGAAATTCCATTATCAGAAAAAGTACCGAATTTCTATCGAAAGAAAATGTGTATACAAGGCAGTATACACATGATATGTCAAAGCAACCACAACCAATAACATGCAATCAAACAAACTATCGTGGTCATTATACATACTAAAGTAACAGTTACATTTCCCTCAAACTATGCTCTTTCGTCTTAAAAGCGGACACAATAATTCTAATCAGCGGTACGCCATTTCTGTGAATGCAAATGGAATGGCTAATTTATAATGCATCTTATCATAAGTCTACTTGATTAGGGATGACCTTTAGCTAAGCAGCACAAGTGACGACAGATAACAACAGCAACTGCTACATCGACAAATTGTAGTATAAACGGATAGCTTTTTTGTTTTTCTTTTCTGAATGTTTTCAACGTATAAACATCTTGTACTCCACGGATAGCGAATTTATCCAGTATGAAATTTGACTGTTCTCTTCTTTTTTTTATTATTTTTTTTTAGATCCACACACACATGAAAACCTAACAGAGAGCGCTACATACATTCAGCCCTTCACTGAAAACAAAAAGCATAATGTTATTACGGAATGTCTCCGAATTATATCAAAACAAAATTGAAGAGAAATACATTGGATGTAAAAAATAAAGGCAAAAGAAGCTAAGAGTTATTTTATTAAAGTTACGAGGATATCCTCAAGCAAAACATTCAATCCTTTTTGAAATTGAATATCGTCCATTTACTAGATTGTAGTTCTTAAAATTAGACAAATAAGCATGTTTGCGTACTTTATAGAAATAGCAGTCAAATTTATCTCAAACTGCAGTATACTGTCTTAAATAAATGACGTATTGAGTTATATGTTACAAGATACAATGGGAAAAGAAGCGGCAGTCACGTTTGAAATGGTTTCCTCGTATGTTTGTTCGATTAATGTTGACATAGGGATAAATAACAATAACATGGAATGAGAAATGTTGAAATAGGAATTGATTAAAAATATCAATCACTTTTGAAAATGGTATTAATAATATACTGGGAAAACGCTTTTCGGCGTCTATTAACACTGGCCATATGTACTGCGTTGTTTATATGAAAAATTACTTATCTTGTGTATGTGCGTGTGTGCCTCTCTCTCTCTCTCTCTCTCTCTCTCTCTCTCTCTCTCTCTCTCTCTCTCTCTCTCTCTCTGTGCGTGTGTGTGTGTGTGTGTGTGCGTGCGTGTGTGCGTGCGTGTGTGTAAATAGACAGACGCAGGTGGTGTTCCTTGGAGGTCAGCTACAGAAGAGGGGACAATCCCTTCTAGATTGAACTGAGGCGGAATTGAAAATTAAAATGTGATCTCAAAGATGTTCTGCAAACTCATTCTATGATGTCTGCTGACGACTGTTGGACCGACCACCGTCTGGTTGTCACACGAATAAAATGGACTCTGAAGAAGAAGACATTCTCCCTGAGATCAAATCCACCTTCCTGGAGAAAGTACGATACCACTGCCCTCCGAGACCTCCAGAAGGTCCGTCTTTTTCAAGAATCTGTCGAAAAGTAGTTGAATAAAAAACCACCATGTGACAGCTCTGATCTCAACGCAGAGTGGACCATGCTCAAGAACATCGTCCCCAAATCTGCGAGAGAGAACATCGGTTTTCAAAAGCAAACTGGTTCGACTCAAACAGTCTTGAAATCTCCACCCTGATTGATGTCAAGCGATCGGCGCTCATTGAACAAACCCTCATGTTCCACGAAACTCGCTAGATTCAAGGAAGCCAAGGCATTCTACCAAAGAAGGATTCGCGAGATCGAGAATCAATGATGGCAAGCCGAAGCTGTCCAACTCCAATCTTTTGCTGACAGCCGTGACATGAGGAACATTTTTGCTGGAACCAAGGAAATCTACGGTCCCCAAAGATCATCAACATCCCAACTGAAAACAACAGACAACTCAACTGTCATCACCGAGAAGGATGGGATTCTTCACTGAAAAGAACACTTCGAAGCCTTGTTACATCGCTCGTCCACTGCTTCTGAAGACCCGCTGAAGAACATTCCTCAACACTTGTCAGACCGGAACTGTCACGTCCCCCTTCCCATATCGAATTCATGACCGCTTTCAATCAAATAAAACCTAACAAAGCTCCCGGACCCGACAACATTTCCTTTGAACTCCTTAGAGCGGGTGGACCTGCTCTTCGGGCAAGACTCTTCATGCTAATTCTGCAGATCTGGGAGAAGAATCAGATTCCTCAAGATCTCAAAGATGCAGTGATTGTCACCATCTTCGAGAAAGGGGACAGGAGCCTTTGTGGTAACTATCGTGGCATCTCTCTGATTTCAATCACAGGCAAAATCATCGCTCGAATCTTGTTACGTCTCCAAGTGGTAGCTGAGTCAGTTATTCCTGAGTCACAGTGTGGTTTCAAAAGGTCAAGAGGTACCATCGACATGAGCTTTTGTGCATGTTAGATCCAGATGAGCCGGGAGCAGTAGAAACCTGTCTTTTTCATCTTCTACGACTTGGAAAAAGCTTTCGACAGTGTCCCAAGAGAGGTCATGTGGGATATCCTGCATCGTTACAGTTGTCCTGGAGGCTTCATTTCGCTGATCAAGGGTTTCCATGATGACATGAGGGGAAGAGTCCTTTATCAGACTGACATCTCTGAAGAATTCAAGATCACTTGTGGCCTGAAGCAGGGATATGTTCTTGCTCCAACCCTGTTTTCTCTCTACATCGCTGCCATGCTCTCCGAAATTCCAACAGAAAACCCTGGAGTGGAACTCAGATGTAGATTTGATGGCAGACTTTTCAACCTCTAGCATTTCCGATCAAGACATCACTGTCAAGAGTACGAGATCACTGAGCTTCAATACACTAATGATAACGCAGCCCCAGTTTCAACTGCAGAAGACCTCCAAACCTCAGCAAACAACTTCAGCAGAGCTTATCAAAACTTCGGCATGAAACTGAACATCACCAAAATCAAAGTGCTCGCTCAACCTGCTCCTCGTACCAACCTTGACAGCCCCAACATCGAGGATTTCTGCTATCTTGGAAGTTTTCTGTCATCAACTGCAGGATATGGTAAGGATATCGAACGTCGCATCCAGTCAGGTCATGCCTCTTTTGGTCATCTCAAATCCAGGGTCTTTTGCAATAAGGATCAGTCATTCAAAGCGAAGCTCATGGTCTATCGGGCTGTTGTCGTACCAACACTTCTGTACGGGTGTGAAACCTGGACTGTTTACCGTGAGGACATGAAGAAACTAGAGCGCTTCCATCAATCCAAACTTCGCTCTATCCTGAACATCAAATGGGAAGATCGCATCACCAACAACTCTGTGCTTGAAAGATCAGGTTTCCTGAGCGTCGAAGCCTTGATCAGTGACCATTGTCTCCGATGGTCAGGTCACGTCAGTTCGATGAATGGACATCGCATTCTCAAGATCTGTCGCTACGGTGAGCTGTCTGAAGGAAAACGTTCTCATGGAGCCCCTTTGAGGCAGTACAAGGACCAGCTAAAATCAATCCAGAAAAGCACCAACATCGACCCCGCACACTGGGAAGATATCTCGGCAAAGAGATCCCTTTGGAGACACACCACCAAAACGGGTTCTGCGAACTTCGAGAAAGCCCGAGTCGCAAGACCTGAACTCAAGCGACCGAGAGAAAGCAATGCCTTCTCCTTCCCAAACCAACCGCTTCTATCACTTGTCCACAATGTCCCCGTATGTTTCATGCAACCCTTAGATTGCGGAGCCACCTGCGGTTCAAACAGCCAGGGAAATGAACTGGATTGCAAGCTCGGAAACACGAGACGCAGCCAACTAACTAACTATATATATATATATCGAGAGAGAGAAAGAGAGAGACAGAGAGAGAGAGAGGGTGGGGAGATAGACAGACAGACATAGAGACAGATTGACAGACAGATAGATAGATACATTTCTTTTATTAGCCACACAGGGCTCAACGAAGATGGGACAAATACAATGTAGAGCATTTCTTTTTGGGAGGGGGAAGGAAGGAAAAAAAAAGTGGTGGTGTCGATCAAAAGGGATCGTAGGAAGGGAAAAAGGGGGAGTTCGATCAAAAGGGATCGTAAAAAAAAAAAAAAGAAAGGAAAGGCCGATCAATAGGGATCGTGTATCACACAGTAATGTTCTCGTGTAAAAGAGGGGAGGACAGTTTAGGTTTAGCCGTGGAAGGAAAAGCCTACGGAAAAGACCACGGTAACCTTGGTCAATATTCTCATTGAAGAAACTATAACAGTAAGTGACTCTCTTTTGCCTTTTTGTTTTTTTGTTTTTTTCTTGTTCATAGGGTTATGCTCAAGATGGCTCCGTCGTTCACACGTGCCATCCTTGCTACATTCACCCATCTTTTTTTGAAGCATTCACTAGACAAGACTTCCCTTTCTACTCTCACCTTCCTCTTCAGGTGATACTTGAAGAAGTTGATGAGAGATTGCCCAGAGAGGAAAGTCTTTGTCTCTAGACCTTTCAGACGCGTCCACCATACACATTCTTTCGCCATAGCCACAAGTACGATGAAAATAGCTCTTCCTTCCCGTTTAAAGGAAGGAGGCGCGACAATATTCACGATAGACTCGGCAGATAGACCGACTCGTCCCACACGCGATAGCAGTTGTTCGACGTAAGCCCACAGCTCGGAAATGGTGGGACACTGTACGAGTGCGTGCAGAACGGTTTCGTCGCTCTGCCGGCATCTCGGACAGGTCGGCCCCGTGTTTCTCGAGCCATGCCTGTAGAGCTTATCCCGAACGGGTAGTGCTTCTCGATAGCACTGCCAGGCCAGGGACCTCTGGAAGTTGTCCATAGGTCCCGGCCCGAAGGTCGTCTTAAACAGGCGGGTCAGGTATTCCTCGTCGACGTCCAGGTTCGCCCCGAGATCGTCGTCGTACCTTCCCTCCACTAATCCACTATAGAATGCGTTAGTTGTGATGCAGTCGCTCAAGGTTGACCCGGGTTGTTGGAGTTGCCGAAGAGCAGCGCGACACTTGCGGTGCCATTCGCCCTTCCTCGGCCTCTTCTTGATCCATGACTGCAGTTCGGTCATGGAGACGAGCTGCGGGAAAGCGCGCCGCACAAACGGTGACCACACCTGTTCACCGCTGTCTACGTAGAGCCGGAGATGTCGCAGTCTCAGCGCGTGTCTGCGCATCATCAACCACGGCATGCCCAGTCCTCCTTTTAACGGGTGTTGGCAGCAAACGGATCGCCTAACCATCGGAACGCTTCCTTTCCACAAGAAGCGGAAGAGGATGCGCTCCAGTTTGGTGATGGTAGGGTCGAGACAAGGAGCGACGGTCAGGCGGTAGTAG
>NC_142928.1:64559492-64586992 GCF_046866305.1 Octopus bimaculoides
TGTATATGTATATATATATATATATATATATATATATATATATATATATATATATATATATATAGAGAGAGAGAGAGAGAGAGAGAGAGAGAGAGAGAGGGGGGGAGATTATATACACAAAGAGAGATTAGAAACAAGTATTCTCTGTATAGGATACACTTCGTAGTGCTCAAGAGATTTGAACTTGAGCAGGTAGGGGAGTAAATGTAAAGACAAGCAAGTTAGTCAAGTCGATATACAAAAAAGAAAAAATGCTAAATACATTTTATACAAAAAATGTACATATAAAAGTCTGACTTACACAGAATGGAAATAATATCACGAATTAACTGTTGGACTCGTACAACTCCTTCTTAACCCCCTTAATTCCTGATATTATTTCCATTCTGTGTAAGTCGGACTTTCTTTATATGCATAAATATGTACATTTTTTTAATATCAAATGTATTTAACATGTTTTGGTTATCGACTTGACTAACTTGTTTGTCCTTGCATTTACTCCTCTACCTGTTCATGTTCAAATCACTTGAGCAGGTATATGTGTGTGTGTGTGTGTGTATGGCGGTGCCCCAGCATGGGACACATCATTTGGGTTGAAATATATAAAAGAATATATATATATATATATATATATATATATATATATAGTCAATAATGGATCATATATCCGAAAAAGAAGCACACTCTAAAAGTTAAAGTTAAAACAATAATGTATTACTGGAGGTTAATTATATACCCGTTCATAGAGTGACCAGTTTGAAGAGAAGTTATATGTCCGCGGTCACTGGAGTCTGACGAGTCGTCTATAAGGCTAAGCGCTTTATGAATGCGTAATCATTGGTCACTCTATGACCTCCTGTAAATATATATAAGTATATATACATAGAGATGAATAAGAGAAAATTGATCGAACAGCATTACATCAAATCACTGCAATTGTTTCCACACATCGTAACACTCACAAACGTTAGTGAGACGATACAATTAATATATTGTGTAATCCTTATTATCCATCATGCTGTCATTTCACGCTGTACAAGAATGAATATCCAAAGCAATGTGTTATTTTCTGCAATTTGCAGATAAAATTAAACCCATTGATATATTGACAAACAAAACACAAATATAATCAAAATTCAAAATACGAAACCAAAGAAACTTGCATAAAAAAGGCTTCCCTGTCAAGTTAACTATAAATTACAACTCTATCTTAATCGTCAGATTATAAGGAAAGAAAAAGGACAGAATGAAGAATAAAATTAAGCGTCTAATTGTACAATTGTAGTAATTTGAAATGTCGTTTAATCCATTTTCTCTTATTCATCTATTTATATAAGCAAAATTGATAATATGGAATTCATGATGTATATTCAGTAACAAGAGTATTCCCACTGTATGATAACATCAGGTAGCCAATAACTGTGGAGAGCTTTGAATAGCATACTACAAGGATTTTATGCAAATTTTATTCAGCGATAAATGGACATACAAACATACATACATAAATACATACAGTAATTTTTGGAGCTGTACTTTTGTGATCCATTCTAACAATTCGCGTCAGAGTCCGACGGTCTTTATCTGAAAGTTTTAGTTTTCTTCCGGAGTTTTGTTTCGACGAGGAGGTTTTTCCCTCTTTCTCAAACGCTCTCATTACTTTCGAGAAAGTACTTCTTGTTACATCAAACGTAGATATAGAGGGAGAAGTCTAGACGTCGGGGTAGTTAAGTAGAGGTTATCCGAACGTGCGATATAACAAAGTCAATATTCAATTTTTGGGGATTAATCGATATGCGGGTATTCTCTTTCAGATACTACAAAAATAACCTAATTATTTACTGTCAGATATGCTCATTAGGTTATTTTTGCATTATCTGAAATAGAATATATATATTTATATTTATAAATGTATATATATTTAAATTTATATATATAATATATTTATATATTTAAATATATATATATTTAAATTTAGATATATTCATATTTATATATTTATACATATATATATATGTATATATTTATATATATATTTATATTTATATATTTATATATATACAAGTAAATATGCATATGTATGTATGTATATATATATGCATATATATATATATATATATATACATAAACATTACAATACATATATATATACATAGGTTGGTAAGTTGGTAGCGTCAGTGCAAGAATGCAGAGAAAGAGTATAAGAAAGACAGAAGCACAGAGAGAGAGAGAGAGGGAAAGAGAGAGAGAGAGAGAGAGAGAGAGAGAGAGAGAGAGAGAGAGAGAGAGACAGACAGACAGACAGACAGACAGAGAGAGGCGGGCAGACAGACACACAGACAGAGAAAATGAGAGATTAGGGAGACGGAGTAAATAAACAAGCAATAAACCTCATTTCTGAGGCCATTTCAATTTACCGATTCGTCATCTAAGAATACATACAGAAAAGGTTTTTAAAAAAATCAAACAAACAAAAAAATTTCCCCAATTAACTTATAGAAACATCCAAGCCAGTCATGTAAACAGTATTGTTTCAAGCTCTTACTACTCCCCTCTCTCTACCGCTTTTTATCTCTGCGTGTGAGTCTCTCTCTCTATCTCTCTCTTTCTCTCTCTCTTTCTCAGTCCCTCACAAATAGAAGTTGTAGGAATTTTGTGCCAACAATACGCACTTCTTAAACATTTTCAACATTCATGTATCTCCTTTTTTTTGTTTTTATTGCTGCTTTTATTTTAATCCTATCTTTAAATCCTTAAGCAAGCTTATCGTAAACTTTCGACAAGAAAAAGAAGAAATAAGAACGCCAACAACAGTATCAGGCAGCAGCCAATTGTACAAAGTCAACAAAATATATTATTAATATGTATCATAATCACACACATACACACACACACACACACACACACACACATATAAACAGACAAATACATTAGCACAAATATATTAACTTACACATAGACTCATCCCTATACGAATAGACACACAAAGATGTACACACGCAATTTTATATATATATATATATATATATATATATATATATATATATATATATGAATCCATGTGTATAGATCAAAAATGCATGCATACACACACATTATATGTATATATTTTTTAAAAAATTAATTTTACTTGTTTCTGTCATTTGACTGTAGCCATGCTGGAGCACCGCCTTTAGTCGAACAAATCGACCCCAGGACTGATTCTTTGTAATCCTAGTACTTATTCTATCGGTTATTTTGGACGAACCGCTACGTTGTGGAGTACATAAACACATCAGTTCATATTCCGACAAGGTCGACTTTGGTTTTCAACCTTTCGGAGTTGATAAAAACGTACCAATTGAACATTGATATAACTGACTTGAACCCTCCTCTAAAATATTTTAGGCCTTGTGCCTATAATGGAAAAGATTATAACATAAAAACAAATATTCTTTTCTACTCTAGGCACAAGGACCAAGGACCAAAATTTTGGGGAAGAGGGCCAGTCGAATAGATCGACCCCAGTACGCAACTGGCACTGAATTTATCGACCACGAAAGGAAAAGTCCACCTCGGCGATATTTGAACTCAGAACGTAAAGACAGACGAGATACCGCGAAGCATTTCGCCCGGCGTGCTAATGTTTTTACCAGCTCGCCGCTTTACTAAAACCATATATTATGTATATATGAAACTAGATTTTGTTCGCGTACATAAGAAACTCTTTTGTGATATGATTAGTAAATAGTTTGTATGAAAAGGGGATGTTGGGAGCACGTTTGTGCGTGTGTCTGTGTGTGATTATACATACCCGCAGATGTACCTCTGTTTGATGTACTTCATACGTGTGTATTGAACTTCTTATAGCGGATGTGTGTACTTTATTTTAAAACATATAATCCATTTAAAACTTAGGAAAAAATATAGATGTGTAAAAATGTCATATTTCTGAATATTCTGTATACAAATAGGTCAATGTGCGAGTAATTTTTAAAAGTGCGTTTGTACATTTATGATTTAGAGAAAGTTTACATCAAAAAGTTGTTTAGAAAAAAGGTTTAATAGATTGTAATCTAAGTAACAATGAATTCAAATTTGAACAAATAAACGCTGTATAGTTGCATTTTCTAAAGATACGTAACAGGATAAGAATGTACTTTATTTTAGTGTGAGAGAAATGGAGGAAACTATTTTGATTTTTATGCAACAGAATGTAATAGCGAAAGAGCTGCATGTGGACAAACAGGAGTGGGAATTCGGAACATGTCTTATATTGGTTTCCAATTTTGACTCTAGACCAACAATTTTAGGGGAGAAGCTCAATCGATTATATGGACGCCAGTTCGACCTCGGCGGAATTTGAACCCGGAACGTAAGCAGAGACTTGTGGAACGTATCATATTAAAGAATACATAACCATGACAACATATTCCAGCCTTGTAAGGCGGTGCACTGGCAGAAACGTTAGCATGCCAGGCGAAATGCTTAGCGGTATTTCGTCTCTCTTTACGTTCTGAGTTCAAATTCCGCTCAGGTCGACTTTGCCTTTCATCCTTTCGGGGTTGATAAATTAAGTACCAGTTGCGTATTGGGTCGATCTAATCGAATAGGCGCCCCCTCCCAAAAATTTCGGGCCTTGTACCTAGAATAGAAAAGAACATATACAGGCATTCATATATATGTATGTATGTATGTATGTGTATATATATATATATATATATATATATATATATATATATATATATATATATTTACACATACATATGTGTGTATATCTACTGGCACGCACATGCGTATAAGTGTCGTTAATCATTCCTTTTTTCTAAGAGAACCAAGTCTTTAATTCTTATACACTGCAACAATGAATGAATCATTCGTGCTAGTGAACATAAATTTTTGACTAGTCTCGCACTCAACCTAGGAAAGTAGCGGTATTTCATTGTTGCAGATGGAAACGATTCTCTGACCATCACAACGAAATTCCCACTCTTTCTTGTGGCTTGGAACAGTTCGGAATCCTTACTTTCGCTAAATTTGGATTATAATGAGAAGGCTGCGCTCCTTGACCAACCACATTCTATCGCTTCTGATTTCCTGGAACGGTGGCAATGTGACCGAGACAACAGGTGGTATAGTAGAGGATCAGTAAAATGACCATAAGATAGTATGCATCTTGATCATATTCGATAAATTCCCGTCTGTGATCTGCCGAAAATTCATTTTCCGCATACACCTTAAACGTGAAAATATATTCACTACTGGATGACCGTTGGCAATCCTAAGTTCCTTAACATTTTTTGGGTTTTAATTTTCAAAGGTGTCCAAAAATCATCCACTTCACCAAGCAGCTTTGGGAGTACTGCTTGTTTACCTGTTGATACCTGACTTTGTAACGCGTTGTATTATTCGGTTATATGTTAGTCGTGTGTAGTACTCACAAGCAATCTGTTGTCATTGATCCCAATACAATGTGTTACACTGAAAAATAAACTGGGATAGATAAAGATCTTTTAATTTTTCAGATTTAATCGATATAAAAGAAATCAAAGCATCGGTGCATATGCACATGGAATCTATGAAGGCAACACCTGTGTGTAAACAGATCTCGTCAAACTCACTTTTTCCACTTAACGACTTTACAACAAATTTATACATAGCTACATCAAATAACTCTCAGAATTAGTTGATTTCACTTCAGATAAGTTATTCTTGTGATTCTGGTACGCATATATGTGTATTCTTCTTTGTGAAATTTGTAGTTCATTTATGAATTCTCTGTCCTTTGAATTTACGACCTGATCGGTAGTCCTCTGTCTAGTAGTCGCAAATATCGGTTAATTTTCTCGGGTTCAAGATTTGTGCGTAAAATTCCTCATAACGTTTCAATCCATTAAAGAGCTGTTCAAGCACAGCAATGGCCAAAGGTGTTTAAACGGAACCAGCTGCTTTTTTTGTGTTTTTGTTCTGTTATCTATACTATATATAAAACAGAGATGTGTGTGTAATCGCTTTTCACGTGAAATCGACTTCACCAAATGCTTCCATGCTTGTAATGCATGAATAATTTGACCTCGGATAAATCTTTGGCTCTTCATTTGATTTTTTAAATTAAAAATAAATAATATTGCTTTATATTTAAGATTCACTTCTTTAAAAAGGTTCCTCAATGTCAACTTCCGGTATTGACGTAACAACCGCAAAAAGCTTCACTCTCTATTTTGTGTGTTCGTGTGTGTGTTCGTGTGTATGAGAGAGAGAGAGAGAGAGAGAGTAAATACTACATACACACCGCTCTCTCACTCTGTCTCACACACATACACACGCACACACACACACCTTGACTCACTTACACTCTGTCTCTTACAAACAAACACATACATAAATGTATACAAACATATTTACAAAGACACACGTGTGTATGCGCGCGCGTGCGTGTTTGTAAGAGACAGAGTGTGAGTGAGTCAAGGGCTGTGTTGTCATATGCATATATCCAAAGATGTATGTATATTTATGCATGTACGTATGCATGACAACAAACCTCTCTCTCTCATTCACACTCTGTCTCTTACAAACACACACATACATAAATGTATACAAACATATTTACAAAGACACACGTGTGTATGCGTGCGCGCGTGCGTGCGTGGGGGGGGCTCCACAATCGCCATTTATTTCAATTACTCTTCTGAGGATATTCACGTAAATCATTTTTTTCATTTAATCATCATCATCATCATCATCATCATCATCGTTTAACGTCCGCTTTCCATGCTAGCATGGGTTTGACGATTTGACTGAGGACTGGTGAAACCGGATGGCAACACCAGGCTCCAATCTAATTTGGCAGAGTTTCTACAGCTGGATGCCCTTCCTAACGCCAACCACTCAGAGAGTGTAGTGGGTGCTTTTACGTGTCACCCGCACGAAGGCCAGTCAGGCGGTACTGGCAACGGCCACGCTCGAAATGGTGTATTTTATGTGCCACCCGCACAAGAGCCAGTCCAGGGGCACTGGCAACGATCCCCATTTTAATTTTCGTAAAAGTTTCCAAGTACCAATGAGGCTTTTTGGCACATCTTCAATTTTCCTCATTCATGAGAGGTGCCCAGCCATCATTCATCTGAGAGTCCATCTACAGAATGTCCTCAAATTTCTATACAGCATATTTTGCCTTTTTTTCTTCAAGTATATAAACAACAATTCCATTCCCGAGCAACGCCGGGTGCCTCTGCTAGTAATATATATATACTTTGCTATGCGTTATCGTCTGTATCCATATTTTAAAAGTACAGTGTCATGGAATTTCAGGAAGATTAGCTGCTGTTTATAGAATGTCATGAAATCCTCTAGTTTCATTACCAATAAATAGCATTAATGGTGGATTGACGAACCAAATGGCATGTCTAACATACATTTTTGATGGACAATTAATGTCCAGAGTTCAAAAAGTGATGAGATTTACTATTAACATTCATCCATCTATGGG
This sequence comes from Octopus bimaculoides, assembly GCF_046866305.1. Lineage (NCBI taxonomy): Eukaryota > Metazoa > Mollusca > Cephalopoda > Octopoda > Octopodidae > Octopus > Octopus bimaculoides. The sequence continues at coordinate 64,566,958 of NC_142928.1, forward strand.
TCGCCCAACTATGTACTCGTCATGCATTGGAATGCATTCTATTGATCAAGTTTCTCCCTCAAGGTCATGAAATTAATATTTTTGCAGTTGGTTTTGCCTGGATATCAATAGGTAAAATCTAATAACCAGTAACAATTACGGAGTTTTCATCTTTAATTAAAACCATTTTACTTTACGGAGTCAACGAGACTAATTTACGGGGTCTACCTCATTGCCTGAAATAGTAGCCAAATCTCTCCCATAACATACTCCTTCATCATAAAAATCAATAAGACACTGAGCAATCTAATCTTAGAACAATTATAGAAAGAAAGGAAAAAATACAGAGACAAGTTGATGACCTCTGGATCACCTTCTCAGGTCTACTCAGTCAGAGTTGCAAGAGGCTTAAACAACTTCCATTATTAACGTTTATGGGAAAGACATAAAAATTGGATCTCCCATTTCCTCACACCCCGTCGGTTACGATGATTCATATTCCAGCTGATCCGATCAACGGAACAGCCTGCTCGTGAAACTAACGTGCAAGTGACTAAGCACTCCACATACACAGGCATACCCTTAACGTAGTTCTCAAGGAGATTCAGTCTGAAACAGGATGTGACAATTCTGGCCCTTTGAATTACAGGTACTACTCATTTATACCAGCTTCGTGGACAGGGACAACATGAAATAAAGCGTCTTGCTCAATGACACGACGCTCAACCAGGAAACGAACTCACGACTGTAATGATCATGAGCCGAATACTCTAACCATTAATCCACGCGCCTTCACACACACACACACACACACACACACACACACACACACACACACACACACACACACACACACACACACATCTATTGAGAAGAGTGAAACAAGACAGAATTGGTGTGTCCAAAAAATAAAAGTAAAAGTGGTTACGTCCTTCACGAAAAGGATTGGATTTTTTGCGGAAACTGGTTCTTAGGACTTCTGCTTGTCAGGTTAGACGTGATGCCAAATTACCTCTTGTTTGCTCTGCAATACTTATGACGCGAGTTATGGAGATGAAATATTCAGTTAGTTGTAACCACCTTGTAATGTGCGAAATATATTGAAGCAGAACCAAGTAAATACGTTACTTATTGTGATGCAGTTGCAGTGTAATATTTCTTTTTAGCAACGAAGGTTTTCTTCAGCTGTCACCACTAACGCATCGATATTGTCTTCATACCCATATATATGTGTATGTGTGCATTCATACTTATATATATATATATATATATATATATATATATATATATATATATATATATATATATATATATATATATACATATACATAGGCACGCACACATACACACACAAACACACACATGCATATCATTTGCGTATGTGTTACCACATAACTTTGTCCATGTTTCTTCACATACATGTGTGTATGGATGCATGTATATTACATATAGACGTGTGTGTGTGTCTGCGCGCGCGTGTGTGTGATAAAGGGAGACAGAGTGAAGAGTGAGAGAGATGCATATTAATCTAGGCGGTAACATGTTTAATTAACTATGAATATTTACTCACCGTTAGTGCTCATATTCTCAACAAGTAAACGGTGCTATGGTATTATATCTACATAGATTAAAGAAACATGTACAACGGACACCACTCACACAAGGAAATAATCAGGAAAATTTCCCCGAGCTGTTTTGCAGGTAGACTTGTAAATGGTCTGGTAACTATATGCCGCTAGTTATTCCTGAATTGGAAACATTTACTTATTTAATTGCAGGATATATTGCAGTTGTTAAGATCATATTAATCAGCCATAACATTCAGAAAGAGGTAACAGAAAATAAACGATAAAAACGTCGCCCATTCAAAGCCTAGTCAGGCTCATGGGCCCGGTTTCCCGGTTTCTATGGCATGTGTTCCCCCCCCCCCCAGCTGCACGGGACGCCAGTCCATCGCAGTGTTACTCAAGAAACAGGAATAAAGAGTGAGAGAAGGTTGGGGCAAAAGAGTACAACAGAGTTGTGTCCTTGAGCAAGACACTTTATTTCACGTTGCTCCAGTTCACTCAGCTGGCTAAAAGTGAGTAGTACCTGTATTTCAATGGGCCTGCCTTGTCACGCTATGTGTCACGCTGAGTCTCCCTGAGAACTACGTTAGGGGTACACGTGTCTGTGAATTGCTCAGTCACTTGCACGTTAATTTCACGAGCAAGCTGTTCCGTTGATCGTATCAGCTGGGACCCTCGTCGTCGTAACCGACGGAGTGCTCCTAGAGTTTTCGATTTATAAATTATTGGGTAATTTATATCAGCAAAAGCATGCAGTGTAAGACGCTTTGAAATGCATTCACTTCTTCAAGATGGACAACGTATTTGAACCAAAATTATATGATTTTACAAGGCTGTTTACAAACCAAAGAAAAACGTAACACATAAGGACATCGAAATTTACGCATATTGGGAAGGAAAATGGAAAGCAATAATCAGCACAGTAGCAAGAAAACGAATGAATTAAGAGATAAGAGGAGGAAATACAATAGCTCCGTAGGCATGGTTTATCGTACCGATCAAGGATGACATCAACACTTTAAGAATTGCAAACAAGTGGAAAGCCTCTGAATTTGGTCAAATTCCAGATCTCTGCTGAAGTAGCAGACAAATTTTCAAGTGTTTATGGTAGCAGCATTCACTGAACTGAATAATAGATCAGAATCTGCGATTGAATAGGGTTGAAAAACACAAAAATTAAGAAACTTCTAGATAAAAAGAGATAATTTGCTTGCTAACAATAAGCAAAACTCATACACCCACACTGGGCAGAATGCTAGTTTCTCAACTGGACGGTAATAACATATTACAAGAGGAGCAGAAACGATGCTGAAAAAGGATGTATGGCTGTAAAGATCAGCTGTTAGTGTACCGGGCAGTAACAGAATAACTGAAGGATAAAAAAACTGTCGCAAGGCATTTGGTAGCATAATTCACCTGGCTCACTGGAAGCATTTTATGTAAACAAATGAGCCCCATTACTCTTAGAGTTCATCAGCTATGCCATGTCAAAGTAGAAAACAACCACATTACTACAGGGCAAAAAGGAAATTAAAACTAGCCTTATATCCATGGGAAGTCATATCTTCTGTGGCGACGACTCATTATCGCCTCTGCAGTCTTTTGTCAAGTTCTGATACGATCTGTTAAATTAAACCATCTATGGTTATGTTACAATCAAATTATAGATCATTTTCCCTTTATGAATGATTTTAAAATATTTTCAAATTACAGATTGCTCATATATTCAACTATAATATACAAATGAATATGCTATGAGGAAAACATGCCAACGCTAGCATAAAATTTAGCAGAATAATCAAGGAGAAGAGTAAATGAGATACAGACATGGGAATCACGGAATTAGGTCATGGCTAGCCATGCAAATGATTGGAAGTAGTTCAAACTGATAAAATATGATGCAGAAAAACGGCTAAAATTACAAAATAGTATTGCAGAAGAAGGATTAATATTAAAAAGTTCACGCAATGCTAGAAATCGCATGTCTGCAACCTTAGTAGCTACTTTGAACACGATGGTGATTCTATGTTAATTTTGAGGTACTGATTCCAGACATGACATCAAATTTTGTCGAACATGTGAACTTCAGCTGCAAAGCACCATTGGCAAGAGATACAAAATTGCTCAATTTTGCATGGTGTATTTTTTATTTTTCACACTATTCTGTCCATTTCAGTGAGAAATAACCTCTACAAGATGTTTTAAGGTGACAGATAAATTCCTTTCTTACGACGCCTCTTTGCCATAACCACCTCTTTATCTTACAGGGTGTCCTGTCCTATAACTTGTTACCCTATTTCAGCGAAATTGGACAGCATTTTTAAAACCTCACTTTTATTCATATGTGTTAAAAGTGTATAAATTTTAAATTTTGTTTATAATTTTATCATTTTTATAATTTTAATTTCATTCTTGTTCGATCTCGTTTATCTGTTCACGACAGCATTTTTTCAATTTGGCTGCAAATCATTTTCTCTACATCAATCCATAGGGTGTAAAAATAAGTTTAGTTGAACTTAAATATTGCATTCAGTTAGCAGTGCAAGAGGCAACTCCTGAAATGCTTCAAAATGTGTTTCGCAACGCTAAGTATAGATTGCAGGGATACAGACGGAGCATATGTTGAACATTTTCAATAAAATTTTGATGTAAGATTTATAAATCTATATTTGTTTGGTATCATAGTTAAGTAATAAACAAAAAAATTGGCATTCGTTTTTTTAATTTGCCCTATTTCATTGAAATACATAGTTAATTTTAGGACACCCTGTATTAAAATGAAGAAGTCAGAGAACAAGACTGCTAAGTAATGGGCCAATTATAAAGACAGGATCCCACACCACCAAAAATAATACATGATACAGCACAGTGCAAGAAAACTTTTTTCCATATTAAATCCCTAAAACAGAGAAGTGTTTGCTATAGATTCTTAAACTAGAGAAAGTATCGGATCTTTATGATTTGACGGGCAACATTTTTTTATGTAGTGTTTTTGGTACCGAAACACTTTCAAATTTCGAATACTTGTATATTTTGTGTTATAGAACAGATAAAAAATGTTGTATTCGAAGTTATTTCATGTAAAAAATTGTCGTATTTCGGTAATTTCAACCAATCACTGACGTCTATTGAGGTGAAAAAAATTACGCCGTGAAATGTAAACAACGGTGTTACGGAATGTTTTCCCTTGAATAAAATTAGTGCCGTTGTTTGTCAACAACAACTATCCGTTGTCAACAACAACTATCAGCGGTATATATTTCGTTTGTCACTGTTATTTATGACATCGTTCGTGCGTTTGTACTGGTTTTAGCTTTAGGGTTTTAGGGTTAGAGCTCGGGTTTTAGAGTTAGGGTTAGTTTTAGGATTACGGTTAGGGTTATGATTATTTTTGCCATAACCTTAACTCTAACCCTATAACTCATAACCATAACCCTAACCCTAACCCTAACCCCAACCCTAACCCTAAAACCCTAACCCTAAAACTCGAACCCTAACCCTAAAACCCTAACCCTAAAACCCGAACCCTAACCCTAAAACCCTAAACCCTTACTAGGGAATAATGATATAATTAAACAGGGAATAACACACTTGACACCGAACAGCACTAAGTGTATTCAGCTGAATAGACGTCAGTGATTGGTTGAAATTACAGAAATACGACAACTTTAACATGAAATAACTTGCGATGTACAATTTTTTGTTAAGAAGGTTAAGAGAAGAAGTTGTTTTATATGACACATTCTACCAGTGTCCCAAGTTTCAAAGTGTTTCGTTAAGAAAACAAGTGTTGCCCGTCACATCATAAAGATCCAAAGTATCAACTGACAATTGTTATTGCGTGAGAAATGTGGGGGTGACTGCAGTAGCGTCGAACGTCGTGGAGCAGGAGTAGGTTTTGCAATCAAATCTAGTCTGATCAGCAAGCTAACCAGACTTCCAAATAAACTGAATGACCGACCGATGTCGCTGTGGATCCCCTCGTCCACCAGATGAAAACGCTATGGCACCATCATCAGAGGCTGCCCCACAACCATGGCTAACCCTGAGGAGATCAAAGACAAGTTTTATGAAAACTTGGAAACCTCCATTGCAGCTGTGTAGATAAATACCTTATGAAGAATAACATTGGAAATGTGTTTGCCTCGATACCGATCAGTCACGCATTATACGTAAAGAAAATATATGAAACATTGAAATAGGTCCTGAGGTTTAAAGCGAGTTGCATATTGTTTAGTCAATAAAACAAATACGCAGATGTCCTTTATTTATGGCGCAGCCAAGTTAGAAGAGATAAACACAGAAGAAAGAATGGCAAAAAGAAAAGATTTCTATGTTAGAAAGCACACCATCAACCTAAAAATTAGGAAATGTGTTCCCAGAGCTTGATGAGAAACTACTTTTGAAGAAATAATTTATAAAAGATTTAGATTAGGTAGGTGAGGCCTTCGAAAGTGTCTGGAAACCTATTTTCTTTAAGTCAGGGCACACTGAAAATAAATATCTTTAATGAGCCCAAGATAAGCGAATTAAAGAAAGATGAGCTATTCATGAGTTTAATAAAAATCTGTTGAGTAAAATGACTGCGTAGTATTTATAAGGCCAAGAAATGAGAAAATATGAGTAAAAGTACATAAATCAAACCAGAACTCACAACGATGCACGTTTTAAAAGATAGTTCCGCGAGGCAGCTTACATCTGACCCAAGATATTCAAAGAGTATGCACAGTTCAAACGGTACATTCTCTGCACACAACACGCACCCAACTGATAAACATCTAATGAAATGACACAACTCACACAACACATATTCTCCAGACTACGCTTTGGAATTTATGGAATTTCATTCCAAAATCTGAAGACCCATGATTTTTCTCGGGAAAGATAGAGTAGTGGTTTCTTGTTTCCTTCTGTCGGTTTATTTAGTTAAGTAATCTCCTGATTTCCGGATATCGCTCTTGATGTGAATCATTAATCTAACGTTTAAGCTTTAAAGGTTAACGCGACATCAGAGCATGTGCACGCATCTGTGCACATATGTGGTACATGGCTAGAAGCCAGCCCGCCTCGGAGTCTTTATATTCCTTAGCCACAGAACCAACTAATATCTGGCTCATAACTAGAGAGAGTGACAAATACTATAACCTCAGGACAGAGCGAACCTGGGAATAAAAGGGAGCAAGAGATAACTCTATACTCTCTAAACTCCTGAACTTATTCGCGAGATCCTCACCATTGGTTGCAGTTTAACGTCTCTTTCCCAGGACAACGGAATAGCTACATGTTGTGTCGACGCCCCCAAGCGAAGAAGCAGGATCTCCCAAGACATATAAATAGAGGTAGTCTGGCCGTGGTAGAGTGTTGAGTAGCAGTCGAGTAGCAGTTGTGTAGTGGTTGAGTAGAGATCATCCGAAGGCGCTAGATAGCAGTAGCTTGAGACATAACACTACCAAACAACATACCACAGAACATGTTCTTTACAATCACTATCCTACACCCAAAAGGTACTCTACGTTACCGTCACCTGACGCATTAATATATACACATCACACACATATTCTATGCAGTTACTGTCCATCACTATAACATTATACACTCTATACATACGCGACACCACTCTAAACGCGAGAACATAACACAGACGTTATCCAAGAAAATAGTAATTCACACTGCAATTATTCAGCACAACATGATAGAAGCCAACTCGTGACCGGATAAGACTACTTTCTAAACACAGTAAGTCCGTGAAAACGTTCCGAGAGTCCAAGAAATTCCAGCGCGTGAATTTGTTTTGAGTGGATAAATTGTTTCACAGCATAACTCACTTTTTAGCTATAGTAACAGCAGCACAACATAGGATGAGACGGCCAGAAACCAACTACAGTTTTTTTTAATACCAGTTTATCTTCTCTTATGGTGAAGTTCTAAAGAGAACTAGGGTCCTTAATTCCAAGTGGTTAACATGCTGTTAACCTACAGCCAGGACCCTAACACGTGCTACTACTCTAGGTCTGAGTATACTTCGGATCGATGGAGGCTAAGAGGTGGTCTCACAATTTTAAAATCCCAGGAATTCCGAATCAGAACCCCACTCGGATGTAGCTTAAAGTAATACACATGACAAACTCTTCACAACATACAAAACACTAGAATAATCCTAAGAGCAATAAAATGATATCCACATTCAGGCTAAGCTGATGTAGTTATATAAACATGATTGTATATTGCGAAAGACAATGCTTCATAGAACTCAGAAATAGGAAGGTGCACCTGATTTTGGAGTAGAAACTTGCATAAAAAAAACTTGGAATTATAATAATGGCAAGAGTAGTAATAATAATGGCATTTTTTTGTTTGTTTTTGCTTGACAGGGAACATGAATACAAACCATTTAGGTATATTTTCAGAATTTTTTCTGCATGAGAGAGTGTGTGTGTTTGTGTGTGTGAGCTTGCATGCATGTATATATGCTAATACACACTTTCATGTGTGTGTGCGTGTGCGTGTATGTGTGAATGTGTGTGTATATGGGTATATATATATATACATACATATATATATATATATATATATATATATATATATATATATATATATGCATAATAATTCACGTATGCATATATATATTATTTATACCATATATATCTATCGATATGTGTGTTTATACGCACACACTTATACACATACACACGTACACATACACATAGACATATATATACATATTCATATATATATACATATATATATATATATATATATATATATATATATATATATATATATATATATATATATATATATATATTTATATATATATATATGCAAACGTATATTACATGCATTCATATACGCATAAACATACGTAAGAGAAATAAGTAGACACCCCTTACGTATATAGCTTGCACAATTCAAACCCAAAGCAAAACACCAGAAAAAGCAATACATTGTTTTGTGTTGAGGAATTTATTGAATACCTCGAATTATTCTTTATCTTTGTCGTTCCGCTTCATTGAGCCAATCACGGTTGAACAATGGATTGTCTATGGAATGCTGCGCTATACATTGTTCACTGACTTCAGTCAACCGAGTGTGCGCTGTAGCAAGAACGGGAAAACAATACTGCTGCAGAGAGAACATCACAACGTGACTACTACTACTACTACTACTACTACTACTACTACTACTACTACTACTACTAGAATTAGTTATAATAATAATAACAACAACAGCAACAACAAAAACAAGTCGATCTAATTCAAGCCAACTATTGAGCCTCTACCTGATCATTCCACCCGCTAGAAATAGCTGACAAATCTCCTTTAAGTCAAATCGCCTCATTTTGAAGAATTGAAGAATGAGGGATTAGCCTAACAAAAAACAAAAAAAAAAAAAAGGAAAAAAGCAAACATACAGATAAAATAAATAAATGAAAACCGTATCTTTGTAGTTTCAATCTCTTTAATTACGGATCTCGATTGGGAGTGATCTGAGGGTAAACAACAACAACAACGACGACGACGACGAGGCGGAGGAGGAGCTGGAGGAGGACGAGGTGGACGAGAGGACGAGGAGGAGGAGTTAATGAGGTAGCCTCTGCGTTGTTGCTTCAGCGACCTGTAACAGTAACCGCATCTTGTATAACTTCCATAGTAATATCTTCGTAAAAGCAAGGACATCGAAATACTGTAGTCCGAGATGGACGATGTCTGAACGAAAGAACTGAAAGTGATGACATTTATCCTGGTTGGCATAGTTGCTACGCCAATTCTAACCCGAGTTACTCAGTAATTCGACGTGGTAGAGTTAACAGCTAAATATATATGTGTGCGCGCGCGCGTTTGTCTGTATATGTGTGTGTGTATAAACACATATATTGATAGATATATAGCATAAATAATATATATGCGTTTAAGAGTGGATGTATGGTAAGTAGCTTGCTCCCCAGCCACGTGATTCCGGGATCAGTCTTACTGCACTGCGTAGCACCTTGGGCAAGTGTCATGTACTATAGCCTCGGGCCGACCAAAGCCTTGTGAGTGGATTTGATAGATGGAAACTGAATGAAGCCCGTCATATATATATATATATATATATATATATATATATATATATATATATATGTATGTGTGTGTGTGTGTGTTTGTGCGCGCGCGCGCAAACATATTTGTGTATCTATGTTTGTTCCCACCAACATCGCTTGACAACCGATGTTGATGTGTTTACGTCCCCGTTATTTAAAGGTTCGGCAAGAGACACCGATAAAATAAATACTAGGCTTACAAAGAATAAATCCTGGGGTCAATTTGTTCGACAAAAGGCGGTTCTCCAGCATGGCCGCAATCATATGGCTGAAACAAATAAAAGAATAAATGATTTAAAAAATGTGAATTTTAATATATATACATACATATATATATATATATATATATATATATATATATATATATATATATATATATATATATATATATATATATATATATATATGGAGAGAGAGAGAGATGCGTGTGTGGTGTGGGTTGTATCTGTGTTTGTTCCCCGCCATCGCGTGATAACAGGTGTTGGTGTGTTTACGTCTGCGTTACCTAGCGGTTCGGCAAAACTGACCGACAGAATAAATAGTAGGCTTTAAAAAGAATAAATACTAGTGTCGATTCTTTCGACTAACAGTTATTTTAGGCGGTGCCCCAGCATGGCCGCATTCCAATGACTGAAACAAGGAAAAGATAAAAGATAACTGAAAAAGCTATTAATTTGGGCAACATTCGGAATTACTAGTACAAACCACCTGCCATGATTGCATCTAATTTCCACCCGCTTGATTCTTGACTGGTCTAGGGCCGATTGGAATCTATGGTAGAGTTACATGCCTAATATGTTATGCGTTGTAATCGAACCAGGTACCTCGTAATTGTAAAGCAATTTTCTTAAACTTCTGATCATACCTGAATCTCAATCAAGAGAATACGTATAAAGTAATGCTAAAGAAAATAACATGAAATCAGTGAAGGGTAAAATGGTTTTGTAAGTTGCTTATTTGTACAAATAAAAATGAGGTTATTGATAATGCTGACAATTACAACAATGTCTATGGTGATAAATAAACACATAAAGAGAATAGGTGTGTGATGACATCATCTCTGTCACGAGCTCACATAAATAATCACAGTCTCACACACATAAGAATGAAAGAATATTTCAAACTAAGTGTGAGTGGATGTTCAACAATTCTATGTAACAAATTCTAATATTAGCCTTCTGTGAGAATCGAAACTGTTTCTCCTCGTCATTTCCTTAACTTTTGCTACTATCAGAACTGCCTTTATAACTTCCTGATTTAATATTCTGAAGAAAGGTCTCTTTAAACTTTCCCTCTAAGTCCACCTATTGTTTCTGATACGCTATGAATCAACGGTGAACCTAGAATAATGTCACTTGATGTGCTCGAAATAGCAACCAAATCTCCCTAAAATCACACACTACAAATTTTAAGGGCACTAGAAAGGAAAAAAAAGCTTGTTACAGATTAAAAACCTTTAATAATATATTTGCTCAATCAGAGATGATTCGGGAGATAACAATAATGACTACCAATCGTTTGATTTGTTACAAATAGCAACCCCTCATATGACACCTTAACTCTTATAAGGGAAGGACACGTTCTATATAACTTATGCAACCATAGAAAGACAGCATGACCCCCACGAGTGGAATACTGTAGGACTATACAACTCACACGTCTCTCCTCCTCATGTCACACATTGTGCCCTTCCCTGTTAGTTCATGCATTAACCACTTAACTTCAGTCTTCTATATTTATTATCTTTAAAATGTTCACCTACCCACGCATTTCTTGAAACCATCAACTGACAACTTCTTAAGAGAAAGGTTAACTGTCTTCTGTAGTCTTGGAGAACCTGCAACGACTATGAACACAGACCTTTCTACCAAAACTATACCGAGAAGACAGAGAACTGACTCTTATATTTTAGTTTGGTCCGGAGAAAAAGGTTGTCTTGATGGCCTTTACAGGTGCAAGCAGAGATTTGTGTCGTTGATATTTCGTGTAAACTGTTCCAAATCGACAGCGATTCCGGTGGACGGACATTAAGGCGTGAAAGATGGCTATGTAGGGATTACTGTTGGGCTTAATGTGGGAATTATAAGGGTTAAGAGAAGAGATAGTAGAAGTGAGTCGGGAATCTTACATTAATGATACGAGACAAGCTAGCTATCAAGGAGTAGAAGCTATTGTTCTAGATCTGATCTTAAACAACGATATCTACATTCCGATCTCATGCGACTACGAATATTTATCACTGTGCACAGCTATATGATCTCATGTCTTTCTAAAGTTTTAAATGTACGCTGGCCTCAATACATAGAAGTGCTTTTGGAATTTTTATAGCTCTGACTACGTCTTAACCGTGGATGTAACTGTTGAATCAGCTCTAGATTAAACATTAGGCAAAATAAGCACGTTTCTAGGGCATCAAGAGAAGCGGGGGCACCACAGAAATGATAAATAGTTTACGGCATAAAAAAATCACTTTAAACTTGCTAAAATAATATTCGCAGTGATTTATATGATCGGAAATATAATTTTGAAGTGTTCATGGTAACATAGTGAAAATTTGATCAATGACTTTAGAATTAAAAACAAACGATAAACGTCGCCTTTCAAAGCCTAGCCAGGCTCATGGGCCCGGTTTCCCGGTTTCTATGGCGTATGTGTCCCCCCCCCCCCAGCTGGACGGGACGACAGTCCATCGCAGCGTTACTAAAAAAACAGAAAGGAAGTGTGAGAGAAAGTTGGGGCGAAAGAGTACAACAGGGGTCGCCACCCCCACCCCCTGCTGGAGCCTCGTGGAGCTTAGATGTTTTCGCTCAATAAACACTCACAACGTCCGGTCTGGGAATTGAAACCGCGATCCTCCGACCGCGAGTCCGTTGCCCTAACCATTGGGCCATTGCGCCTCCACAGAATTAAAAACAAGTAGGAGAAAACTTTTCAAAGTGGAAATATACAAAAATAAACATTTACCATTTTAGAAAATATAAATTCATTTTATGATTTATTATTATATATATTTTGAATTACACCTATATGGGGGCACCAAAATATCTTTAGTATTAATCCGGCTCTGTGTTGAGTCTCTCCCCAATCTAAGCTAATATTATTATTTAATAGCCTCCTATATTCCATCATCGACGCCGGTACACCGACTCTTCAAAACTATCTGTAACTTTTATTAGTTTGTAATTCTCTAGATTATTAAACCATTTTTAGAGTGTGTATATGTGTATAAATCTATCGATACGAATGATACATGCATACATACATACATACATACATACATACATACATACATACAAGCATGCATGCATGCATACACACATATACTCCTCAACGATTTGTTATTTGGTTGATGTCATCCAGAAGTCAGATGATGTTCGGTTGAAAAGCAGCTTTTATAGAATTTTAACAAGACCAGCAGAAATACCATGTAAAAGTTTAATAAACATGTACTCAACAGAAATGTGTTCAGTTTAGTGTTAAATTGCTTTTATATGTAATTTTACGTTAAAAAACATTTATATCTATCTATCTATCTATCTATCTATCTATCTATCTATCTATCTATCTATCTATCTATATATATATATATATATATATATATATATATATATATATATATATGTATGTGTGTGTGTGTGTGTGGTGTGTGTGTGTGTGTGGTGGTGGTGGTGGTGGTGGTGTGTGTGTGTGTGTGTGTGTATTTGAGTGCTTGTGTTTGTCCTCCTAACATCGCTTGACAACCGATGCTGGTGTGTTTACGTCTCTGTAACTTAGCGGTTCGGCGAAAAGGCCGATAGAATAAGTACTAGGCTTACAAAGAATAAGTCCTGGGGTTGATTTGCTCGATTAAAGGCGGTGCTCCAGCATGGCCGCAGTCAAATGACTGAAGCAAATAAAAGAATAAAAGAATATATATATATATATATATATATATATATATATATATATATATATATATATATATATATGCGAGTAAAAATAAATACAAAAAAGGTGGGTTTTTTGTATGATTGTGTATAGAGGAATATATTATTTTGTTTAAAAGAGTTCCAGCACTGTCTGTTTTTTATGTTTTATTTATATTCCTGCAGAACCAATGTGGGGTATAGAATATGGAATATACAATATATAATATAATATACAATATACAATATAAAATAAAATAAAATAAAAATGGATGGCACCATGAAAGAAAGTATTGAATGTAGATGAAATATTGAGTGTTCAATATAAAGGATCAAATATATAAATATATAAATATAAATATATAAAGGCGACTCGAGTTTCAGGGCTATTTCCCTTCGTCATGGCCGGTATGACAGACTTTAACAGACTGTCTGTTAAAGTCTGTCATACCGGCCATGACGAAGGGAAATAGCCCTGAAACTCGAGTCGCCTTTATATATTTATATATTTGATCCTTTATATTGAACACTCAATATTTCATCTACATTCAATACTTTCTTTCATGGTGCCATCCATTTTTATTTTATTTTATTTTATATTATATATTGTATATTATATTATATATTGTATATTCCATATTCTATACCCCACATTGGTTCTGCAGGAATATAAATAAAACATAAAAAACAGACAGTGTTGGAGTTATCATCCAAGCTTCATCGGTTTGATCTTATTTATCGATGAAATATTCAGAAGTCCAGTATTACTTAATAGTATTGGCGTTGTTTATCCTTTAATAGTAGGCTCAAATTATGCATATTACGGGGTTCAATGATTGTTTCACTTCAATGTATATGGGTATATTTCAAAATAGTATATAAGAAGAAGAAAATGGAAAGTTTTAACAGATAAACATCAACTTATTAACATATCCTCAAATCTACGTTACCTACAATTGTTTCCATACCTAACTCATTCAATTATAAATTAATAGATTAAAGTTGCATTTTGAAATACTTCATCAGAGTTAAATATTTCATCAGAGAGAATTACACAAAAAGGAATCACATCATAATCGATCGGGTGATTATCAACAGACTCAACATGTCAATATTCGTGTATATATATATATGTGTGTGTGTGTGTGTGTGTGTGTGTGTGTGTGTGTGTGTGTGTGTGTGCGTGTGCGTGCGTGCGTGCGTGCGTGCGTGTAGATGTAAATATTTTTTAAAAACCGTTATCTATATATATGTCTCTTGTTTCTATTTGTGTGCGTGTGCATGTTAAATTTATTTGCCCGTATACGTGTTAATATTAAAACAAAAACTCTTCCTTGTGCATTTACTTTTGTTTTTATTTTCTGCGTGTATACGTCTGCTAATATGTTTGATCACATGATAGTGCTAGAATTTATTTTACTTACTCTTGGTAATTATCTCGTGATATTTATTTTACTAAGGAAAACAAATATTATGAGATAATTAACACGGAAAACTTAGATTTGGTTTCTCCGTCTGACTTAATATTTCTCAAATTATTTATTCACTTAATAATAAAAAACTGAATAGTTTCTATAACAATAGAAATATGTGCAATTCTGATATCTCGCAAAACAATCCGACTGTTTCCAATTACACTGTACGTAAAATGAAATCTTCCAGTGGAGAAAAAGAGATAACACACGCTTACTCCCATTTTAACCTTGAAATTATATGGAAAAGAACTAACACTAGAGATATGATTAATATTGACCACAGATTTTAAGAGAAAAATAAAAATATTGGTTGTGATCGCAAATTCATAGATAACTGTCCACTTAATCTTTGCAACAGAAAAATGTAGTATATAGGTGCAAGGTAGAATCTGAGGGACTATATTATTATTACATAGGTAACACGGAAAGTTTTATCAAGCGAAGAATCGCCAACCGCGAAAACACGTTTAGAAACAAAAATAAACCAACCAGCACCAGTCTAAGCAAATTTATTTGGGAATTAAAGGACAAAAATAAGGAGTTTAACCTAAATTGGGAAATAATCAGCCATGCTAGATCCTGTAAAATAGCTGACACCTATTTTAATTTATGCATTCATGAAATCATCCAAATCTTAAAATCTAAGCACAGGCTCCTTAACAGTGAGCGTGAAAAAAAGATAATCATGTACACATTCATATGAATATGTATTTAAAGACTACAAATAAAAATAGAATAAAATAAAAAGTTGATTAGAATACAAATTGGATAATATAATAGATATAAATATTATTATGTAGTACAATTAATATATATATAGATAGATAGATGTGTGTAAAAACTGCCTGTTGAAAGCAGTTTTCTCTTGTGTTTAAATGTACACTATTATATATATATATATATATATATATATATATATATATATATATATATATATATATATATATATATATATATATATAGCTGTATATTATTGCTTGTTTATATGCTATATTAAAAACAGTTTTACATTTACATGAAAAATTACTAAATACATTTGGTAGAGTACAGATTTGTTATTCTTTAACACTAATATTGTTGACAGCCATTTCGAAGTTACTGTCAGGTAAAACTTCATTGGAAAGCTGAAACTTTAAAGTCACTATCAATACTATTCTTGCAAAGAAACCCATCCATCCATCCATCCTCTCCACCCACTATTCCTGGGAGCATCTGAGGGTTGAGCTCTCAGACGTCTCCTCCATAGTGTCCTCTCAGAAGCAATTGTCATTAGAGTTTCCAGCTGGACTATGGATAATATCCGACCATCTCATTCTTGGTCTACTGCTATGTCCCCTGCCAGTTGGCTCAGCCTGGAGAATCTGTTTTGGAATTCTTTCCAGCAACATTCTAACCACGCGTCTGTAGTAGCGGAGCTATGACCTCTCAATGCAGAAAAGTAGTAAATGAGGCTGGAGAGATGTCCTGATCTCCTAGCTACTTTCTATTTTGATATATAAGTTTGCAGAACTTCGAAATATCGTTTCAATATGTTAAAATATTTCAAAGACGGTGAGCCGATAGAATCATTAGTATGCGGGGTGAAATGCTTAGCGGCATTTCGTCCGTCTTCATTTTCTGAGTAAAAAATTCTATTCATGTCGACTTTGTCTTTCATCTTTTCTGGGTCGATAAAATAAGTACTGTTTGAGAACTGGGGTCGATGTAATTGACTTACCCTCGCTCCTGAAAATGCTGGCATTGTGCCAGCATTTTGGAAACAAGTATGTTAAGCATTTCGATTATGCCTACGATTTCGTTTGACAGTTAGGATTGTTGAAAGCGTAACACTCGAACACATATCGAGACAAGCAGCATAATAATATTTATTGATATGGCGCTGGAGTGACTGTGTGGTAAGTAGCTTCCTAACCAACCACATGGCCCCTGCGTGGAACTCTGGGAAGATGTCTTTTACTATAGCCTCGGGTCGGCCAAAGCCTTGTGAGTGGATTTAGTAAACGGAAGCTGAAAAAACCCAGACATATATACGTGTGTGTGTGTGTGTGTGTGTGTGTGTGTGTGTGTGTGTGTGTGTGTGTGTTTGTTTGTGTTTGTCCCCCCGCCATCGCTTCACAACCGATGTTGGTGTGTTTACGTCCCCGTAACTTAGCGGTTCGGCAAAAGAATCAATAGTACAAGTACTAGGCTTACAAAGAATAAGTTCTGGGGTCGATTTGTTCAGCTAAACACGGTGCTCCAGCATGACCTCAATCAAATGACTGAAACAAATAAAAGAATAAAAGAATGTGTGTGAAAAAGAAAAAAAAATTGTTGTGTGCATGTGTTTTCATAGGTGAGTATATATGTGTTTCTCTCTATATATCTGTGCGTGCGCGTCCTTTTCTTTGTTTCTGTAGAAGGAGTTTATCTATCCCATAGACAGACGCGTGTGACTGTGTATGTTCGTGCGTGTGAATACGTGTTAAAAATGCCGTTTCTTGTTTATCATCATTGATAAGTAAATTAGCAATCATTAGAAGCCTATATAGACAGATGCTAATCTCACCAGCAGCGTACAACAACGGCAAGTGTTCGTGTGAAGCGAACAACAGCAGCATTGCATATGCATGCGTATGTATGTGCATGAAGTCAGTTAGCAACACACCACGAACATCGGCTAAACTATATTAGCAACAGTTTCCTTAGATAACAACATTATTAAGCAATATGGACTGCAGTAACATTATTAACAACTTATAAAAACTAATGAAACGCAGACACGTGTATGGCGGATAGAGTAAAACCACTTCACTGTGTTTACAGCAAAGCTCGTTCAGCTCACCCAACTACTTCCCTTCCTTTTCTCTTTCCCTCCTACCACTCGCTTTCTATGTTTCTGCCTCTCTCTCTCTCTCTCTCTCTCTCTTATATCTCTTCTCTCTTCTCTTCTCTCTTAGCTCTTTCCTTCTTTCTTTCCTTGATTCCATTCCTACCCATTCTCTCTCTTCTATCTTTTCCTTTAGATATCTGACATATTATTTGCTTTTATGGTAGTTTTTCATTTACATTTATTTATTTATTCACTTAATATTATTCTCATTATTATTATTATTATTATTATCATCATCATCATCATAATAATAATAATAATAATAATAATAATAATAATAATAATAATAATAATAATAATTATTATTATTATTATTATTATTATTATTATTATTATCATTAATATTATTATTATTATTATTATTATTATTATTATTGTTAGTAGTAGTAGTAGTATTGTTGTTGTTGTTATCATTATTATTATTGTTATTTATGTATGTCAGCATTTTTCACTTCTTCATTCCTCTCTTTCTTTTGACTATTTCGTTTCGTTCCCTTCTCTCATTCTTTCTCTCTTTAAATTATTCTTTATATTATTGTCTCTATTATCACTATTTTAAGACTATTATTATTATTATCGCTGTTGTTGTTGCTGTTATTATTATTATATTTTATTCATATTTTTGTTTTCTTTTTCTTTTTAATGTTTCTATTTCCTATTCTTTCCTCTTTCCTGCTGTTTCTCACTTTCTTTTATTTTTCCATCTCTATTACTTTCACTTTCTCACTCCTTCCTCTCTTTCTCCTATCTCCATCTTCTCTTCATTCCTTCAACCACACAATCTCTATCTCATCAACCCCTACCTCTATCAGCATTTTATATTTTCCTCTGTACTACTAAACAAATTCGCGAATGCGTGTGCAACTGATGTTGGATTTTAAACTCGTGTCGATGCCAGAAGATGATCGGTTTGTGCTAGTTTATTGCCAAAACTAGCTTCCTCTGATGGCTACTTTCAACTTCTAAACGACGCCATACGTCACGAAGGCGCTATAATCAGGACTAGTCATACATAAATTAATTTTGCCATAACATCTTGAACGTAGCGTGTTCCGTAGATTCCTGCTCGTAAAGTATGTCGGAACCATTCTCTTTCTTTCCCCCGTTCACCCACTCTAATATACACTGTATCACGCTCCCTCTCTCTTTCTCTTTCTCTCTCCCTCTCTCTCTATCTATCTTCCTCACCTTAAGGGCAGCTATCATTTCTACGTCAGTCTGCCAAGATGTATTTTATTTTATCGCAACTACTGCCCAACTGGTTAACATTGAACACATCACTTAGTATGGAAGCACGTTTCTGTGTATATTTGTGCATGTGGGTTTGTGTATGTGTGAAAGTGCATGTATTTGTTTGCGTTGTGCATGCACGTGAATACACACACACACACACACACACACACACACACACATAAACATAAACATGCATCTTAGAATATATACACACATCCACAAACACCACACCATATATATATATATATATATATATATATATATATATATATATATATATATATATATATGTATGCATGTGTGTACATGCGTATATACATATGTATGTATGTGGGCGCATATATGTGTGTGTGTATGTATCTATATATACATACATATACACATGCATCAACATTTACACTAAGGAGTAAATGATGTGGGCTATATATACTGGCTTCAAAATCAAACGGTCAGTTAGTGGCACGTGCTTGGTCAGTTTTAGCTTCCTTGTTCAAATCCGTCCAACTACAGTCTGACTCCGAGCGCCGTTTCCCCTAACCATGATCTTGTCCAGTCACGACAAATAGTTTCTGGAAGATTAGCTTAAGAGATAAGGACGGGGATTTGAATAATGACAATGATGGTGATTGCTGTTTTGCTTGTCGTTCTTCACCTTCATAATGATGATAACGATGACGTTAATGTAGATCAGGAGTTCTCAACCATATTTTTATCTATCAACCCCTTTGATTACTATTTTCTTCTGATGTGCTCCTTTGATTACTATTTCATTCTGGTGGATTCCTATAGCCATTCGATGTTTAAATACTAGTTTTAAAGAAACTTCTTTCAAAATTCTTTATTCTTTTTCATGCATTAACTTTTGTAGGTTGAACCATGTAAAATGTCAGAGAAAGAAACCTAACTGTTTCTTGCAATACATA
>NC_142928.1:64589492-64601992 GCF_046866305.1 Octopus bimaculoides
ATAGATAGGTAGATAGATATGTGTGTGTGATATAGTTTATCCTGTGTTTTGTTAGAGATAGAGACAGTGGAATGGGTACCAGCGAAACGGTCGTTTGTTTTGTTACTAACCTTCTCCTCATTGTCTTTCTCCGTCCCTCATTTTATCACTCTCTATCTCCATCTGTCTAAGTCTTTCTCATTCCTTTGCCAGGAGGTAAATAACCATCTCTCTTCCCCCACGTTTCCCCCTTTGAACATCAGTGAAAGAAAATAAACACGTGATCCACTTTAACTATGTCATCTAAATAACATTCACAACAGATTTTACGGTAAAACAAATAAAATATATCTCTGCAAACTATATCGAGAATCTTTTTGCTTTTGCTTTGTGGTTTGCTTATCTATGTTTTTCTAAATGTTTTTAATGCCTACGTCAAAGCAAGTAAATTGATAAATCAATACTTATCGCAATCACATGAACAGTAAACATATAAAAAACACCTATAACAAAACGAACCCTGGCACGCCATGTTAAGGTAATTTAAATGGCCGAAAGCTGCGGTAACAAAACTTGGTTGATAATCTATTATTAGGAGAATAGCTAAAATGGAAAGTCAATAATAACCAGTGGTGATCCAATATTTTGAATGCCAAGCTCGTATTACTTCTACTGTCGCTCCATCACTATCATATTATATAATGTACACCCTGATAGCATAAAAACACATGATGGTCATTTGAGCATATGTGTGTGCTCACTCGAGGTACATCTTGTTCGATGCTGATTTCTTCTGCAACGATTGAATTCGATATGAAATAGAAAGTTCTAGAAACGGAAGATTCCGTAAGAAAAACAAAAAATTTAAGAAATAGACTGAAGATGCATAAAGTAAGTAAATAAATAAATGAATAAACAAACAAACAAATAAATAAATAGGTGAGTACAAAATAAAATATGCACAGCGTATGTCCAAATAAAATTTAAACAGACATTAATAGGAGGAGGTAGCGCACAGAGATGTGTGTGTATGTGTTTGTGTGTGTGTTTGTGTGCGTGTGAGTATGTGTGGGCACGTGTGTGTCTGTGTGTATACGCATACACACACACACACACACACACACACTCACACACGCGCGCATACACACACACATACACACATACGTACATATATATATATATATATATATATATATACATGTATTCATGTATGAAAGTATGCTTCTAAGTTGTAAATAAAACAATTTAATATTAAACTGAAGAATTATCCAATAACTATTTTAGTTCTGCATATGTTTATCAAACTTTTACAAGGAAAACGTTGAGAGTGACTTCGAAACTGAAGTCAGACTGTATATATTATATACACTATACGTATTCTGATATTTAGGAACATTTTGCACTCAAAACTACCTTATACTTTACACTTGCTGGTCAGTTGGTAACTAACGAGCCCTGATCTTGACAAACATACACGATTGCAAACATTGCAGATCAAGCTTTCACCATTTATTACATTATCTGTGCGTTTTTCTAGCAGCACGCTTACATTTTTCATGAAGAATACGTGCACTTTCAAAGTTATCGACGCCTTCCTTTACCTATTTCCTCCATCCTTGGTGGTGGCCAGCATTGGTCTCCCAGTCGGCCTCCTGCATTTCACAGAGCTTTAATGGGCACTTTGTGCTGTGTGTTGTGTGTTGTGTGTTGTCACAGTGTGACAAGGTTGACCCTTTGAAATACAGGCACAACAGAAATAGGAAGTAAGAGTGAGAGAAAGTTGTGGTGAAAGAGTACAGCAGAGTTCGCCACCATCCCCTGCCGGAGCCTCATGGAGCTTTAGATATTTTCACTCAATAAACACTCACAACGCCCGCCCTGGGAATCGAAACCGCGATCCTATGAACGTGAGTCTGCTGCCCTAATCACTGGGCCATTGCGCCTCCACAATGAGGACTTTACACAATCCTTAAATCGCAGAGTTGGCTTCTGCAAGTATGTATCCGCAGTCTTGGCTTCTGGTATATGTATATGTATATATATATATATAAATTTATTAAGGCAAGACATCTTCAAGTCATATATGTTATTATTATTAAAAATTATTAAGCAATCTTACACACACACACACACACAGATAGGTAGATATACCTACGTATGTATATGTGTGTGCGCGTGCGTGTATTTGTGAGAGTGTGCGCATAAACATGTGTATGCGTGAGTGAAGAGAGAAGGAGTGAAAGAGAGAGATGGGAGACAGAGTGCAAAAGAAATTAAAAGGAAGGAAGCTGAGAAAGTAGTGCGAATTTCGGGTGAACAATGAACAAAGAGCGGTAAAAACCAAAATCACTGAAGATCGTCATGTAAGAAAAGAAAAAGGAAAAAGACATAAACTTCGATCAGAAAGAAATAAAGTAAAAATAAACGAAGACAAATAAGATTAAGCCATCTCTGTTAATAAATGAAATCATTTAATAGTTAATGAATGAATAAATAACGAGGAAATAGAACGAAAGATATAAAACAGACAATAAAATGAAAGCAAGAAAGAGGTTGCTGAAATTTACGACCAAAATAGGAAGGACAATTTGCGAAAATTCAAATTGTTTTTGAGCCCATTATATTTATATTGATCTATCGCGCCATTATCATTATCGCTATCTTTTTTTTTATTACTCTTAGACATTTTTTTCTAACTTCTCTTTATAATTTTTATACCGAAAATTCTTACAGGCACTTTCGGAGCATCAAGTTCTCAGATGAGAAGCGTGGAGCATAGTCTGTCATGGAGTATTATAATCCTGATTAAGGCGGGAAGCTGGCAGAAACGTTTGCACGCCGAGCAAAATGCTTAGTGGCATTTCGTCCATCTTTACGTTCTGAGTTCAAGTTCCGCCGAGGTCGACATTGCCTTCTATCCTTTCAACCTCGATAAAATAAGTGGTAGTGTGAGAACTGGGATCGATGCAATAGACTCGCCCTTTTTCCCAAAAATTGCTGACGCTCTACTGAATGTTCGTGGCTAGCAAGTGCGTCGACGTTCTCGAGGAAACTGGACGTCGACGAGAATCAACTCACTTGTGGGTTCCAGAAGACTTTTGGTCCGAGGCCTATGGATAATTTCCAGAAATCCTTGGCCTAGCAGTTCTACGAGGGACAATGATAGTTCGGGATAAACTCTACAGGCATAGGAGTACCATCAGTCGGGCTTAACTGTTCTACGCGCTCTTAAACAATGGTCGAGCATTGCTGACTTATAGGTTTATGTCGAACAGCTGCTATCACGCGTAAGACGGATCCGGCCATCGGCTGGGTCCATTGTGAATATCAACTAGGAAGATTAAAGGAGTAGAAACATTAAGTATGATCTAAAGTGGTCCATATTAGTTACGCACTATCGTACAATACTGGTAATTTGAAATGTGATGTCTGCCTTGAGGAAATGTATTACATAATTACTTTTAAATTAATATTATTGAATTATAAAGGTAATTTTATATTGAAATGTCGTCACTAATACAGAAAAGCATTTAAAATTTTCAATTCTAAATAATCCATTAAATACAAATGTTTTCATATAATATAATATGAATAATTTTTTTCGAAAAATATTAAACATAAATAGATAACAAATTGTTGTGACGTAGAATATCTGTTTCTAATTGTCGTAATGGAGAATTCGTATGTTTAATTTTTTTCTTTCATTATCTACTGACGTTCTCAGTAGTTACATACAAAACTGACTTTTCTTAGAATATTATATTTCTCCTTAACGTTCTTTTTGTATGCATTCGAGTATAAAAGATATTTTCTCAGTTCACATTGAATTTAATCAATTTTGGGTTGCGCTGATACGATCATCGGTATTGTATGGTGCAATTACCAATCAAAGATGTGATTTTCTCATTTTTATTTTGTTCCCCCCCCCATATATATATATATATATATATATATATATATATATATATATATATATATATATATATATATATATGTATATATATATATATATATTTGTCTTCATAAAACAAGACTTGCGTACAGTTCTACAGATTACATTGGGGTTATTTTTCAAAATCTCTCAGCTCTGGCGCGCCAATTTCGTGTATAGTTCTGCAAATTATATTGATTCCAGAACGATTGTGCTGAAGAGAACACGGATGTTGTTACGTAAGTAAAAGGTTAATGTTCGAAACCGGTACACAATTAATTCTTTATTCTGTATATTTTTCATTTTGTCTTGTCCGCTTATGTTCTGGTGTTCTGCGAAATTTTTTTCTGGAGAACATTATTTTTCTTTGTGGTTAGGTCGTTGATAACCTCTTTCTAGCATATAGGATGTCCACTTAGTGGTCATCCCTTCTTATACACATGCAATACAATTTTTCTGAATTTTCAGATTATTTATATGCTAGGCCACTATATCACCCTCTATATATAAATAATAATTTATATATATATATATATATATATATATATATATATATATATATATATATATATATATATATATATATATATATATATATAATATATATATATATATCCATACGTATATCCGTTGCGGCCGATCTTACCGATCACTTTCGCACAGGAGTGTTAGGTAACGAGTGCATTTTTGCCTGATATATATATAAATATGTGTGTATATATATATGTGTATGTGTGCGCCGTATACGTGTGTGTATGCGTGTGAATGTGTGTAGATATGTGTATAAATTAGTTATGTTATACTGTACAACAGAAAATATCTATAGATTTTTAGCTAACACTGTATGTAACAGACAGATTTAAACACCTTGTCTTTACAATAACAAATTGGACAGAAAATGAGGTATCAACTGGACTTAGTGTTAATCCTGTGTTTGGATTTCATTAGCGACCGAGGACCTTCTTTAACTGTCTATAGAAACGTTGCATATAAACCTATGATTAGTAAGTGCTTAAGTATATCGGAGAGACCATATGTTTTTATACATAATGGATTGTTTGCCGCTTGCTGGTTCGTGATGAAATCCCAATACGGAATTGAAAATAGTTCAGATCTCTCTGTTTTTGTTAGGAAGATATTCGGCATAACGTCAAGGTATTTACATCTGTCAATGTTATACACTGTTAGGTGAAATGTATAAATGGTCCAGAATAGCACATATACACCCAATTAATGATACTACTACTACTACTACTACTACTACTACTACTACTACTACTACTACTACTAATAATAATAATAATAATAATAATAATAATAATAATAATAATAATAAAGGTTTCAAATTTCGACACAGGGGCAGCAATTTCAGGAGAAGAATGAATTGACCTCTGTGCTCAATTGGTACTTATTTTATCGACCCCAACAGGATGAAAGCCAAAGTCGATATCAGCGGAATGTGAATACAGAGCGCAACGACGGACGCAAGGCTGCTAAGCATTTATCCGACGCGTTAACTATTCTGCTAGCTCGCCGCATAATAATAATAATAATAATAATAATAATAATAATAATAATAATAAGAAGAAGAAGAAGAAGAAGAAGAAGAAGAAGAAGAAGAAGAAGAAGAAGAAGCAGGAAGGGGAGGAGGAGGAGGAGAAGGAGGAGAAGAAGAAGAAGGAGAAGAAGAAGAAGAAGAAGAAGAAGAAGAAGAAGAAGAAGAAGAAGAAGAAGAAGAAGAAGAAGAAGTTCATTAACGATAATAATAATAAAGCCCTTAAAGTTTGAAATTTCAAGAATTTGGAGTATGAAAACTGTATAGGTGGTGTCTATGATAACTGGTGCATTGGGAACTGTAAGTAACGATATAGACAAACTGCTGAAAGAGATTGGAATAGAATGCCCTCTGGAGCTTCTACAGAAAATTTGCCTCTCAGGGACAGGAAAGATTATCAGGAGGTTTCTAGGCACTTGAAAGACTGCTGAAAACTTGTGGATACCTTAGGTTACAGGTAGTAATCCGCTACCCACATAAATCCTATCAGGAATAAGACTAAACCTAAGTCAAATCAATAATAAAGATGATGTTGTTGATGATGATGATGATGATGATGATGATGATGATAACACATGGGGATAGGTTTTGGCCTTGATAATTGTGCTAAAGCAACTTTTGTCAGAGGAGAGCTCAAGCAAAAAGCTTCCATTAAATTAGATACCGACACTACCATCAAGGAGCTTGACCCACAAGGAATCTATAAACATCTGGGCATAAATGAAGGAGACGGTATACAACATGATACTATGAAGGAAAAAATGCGAAAGGAGTATTACAGAAAAATACGACTCAACTCCAAAAATCGCATCGAAGCCATTAACAATCTGGCACTTCTAGTAGTCCAATACAATTTAACATCATTAACTGGAATCTTACAGAACTCCAAGGACTCGTCGATCGTCTGTACCTATCTAGAAGTAATTGGAGAAGAGGAATGATACAAGTAGAACTGTGCTATAAGACCTCTACAATAGCAATGAACATGTACTTATCTAATACAGAGGACTGGATGCTGCGGCTTAGGTGCAAACACGAAAGCAGCAAAAGATCACATTCTATTGTCAAGGAAGCTTGCAGATTCGTAAGGGAACTTGGCATTAAACCTGAATTAGTTGAAGAACCTGCAAAAGCAAAAACAAATTGAGGAGCAATGGAGCCAGAAGCCTCTGCATGAACAGTATACACTTCGAAGCCGAAATGCTGACGTAGACCAAGCAACAATCCATCAGTGGCTGAGAAGTTCACGACTGAAAGCAGAGACTGAAGGTTTCATATTGGTGGCACAAGATCAAAGCTTGCTTACCAAAAACTTCCTGGCTAACATTCTTCAAAATTGGAAGTGTTATCATTTACATGTTTTGTCTTAGTATAAAAGATAGACTACAACAAATAAAAAAGGGAAAGGCTACTTGGAGATGTCGTGTGTTAAAATACAGTGAATACCACGAACGAGACGAAACGAATCACCCGAAAGCGAATGACAACGTTGCATATCAATATTTCGCCGTTATTTCAGCCCGTCAGCACTATATACTCGAGACATCGTGAGATGAATATTTGCTTCAACTGTGCGGCGTTGTTGCACATCAGCATATATACCTGCATATATAGCAGTACAAAGAAGAACAACAACTACGATAACAGAATGAGCAACAATAGCAGCAACATCAACAAAAGCTACAAGTGAACACACAACAAATGATAACACATTTACCAAGATTGCCAAGGTTTTTGGCATAGTTTCACTCAACAAAAAGCATGAGCATTTAGGATAGACGGAGACAAGCATTAGTGGACTAGAACGAAAACAACTTACGTTTCAGTATACTGCAACAGATTTCACACAACGTTTTTAACATCTTTGATTATACAATTGTTTGATCAGACCAGATTTAGTGGTAAACAAGAGCAAGGAGAATAACAACAGGAATATTATATTCAGTCGATAAAATATCCGGGTCTAAAAGACTACGGAAAAATCATCTCCCTTTATGTTGTCATGAATGATAAGTGACAATTTGGATACAGAGTGATATATTAAAAATATGTCTGAGCTAAACCTTGTGGTACTTATTGTATCCAATTTCATAGGGCATTGTGTGACCGGAATTGTAGAAATTCAGTTAATACGTGCCATATGAAATTTCACGTTTTTCTTCCGCATGTAATAAATTCCAAATCGAGTTAAAACGTAAATAAAGATATATCTATTTGTGGAAATCATTAATTTATTCAACTATCTGTTGTATGAATGTTGCCTATTATAGATAATGGTTGAATAACATTCAAACGTATATGTGTGTTCATGCGTCCGAGTAATTGTATGTATGTGTGTGAATATATATATATGTATATATATATATATATATATATATATATATATATATATATATATATATATATATATATATATATATATATATATATATATATATATATATATATATATATATACATACATTCATAGAAACACGCACACACACTTATGTTAGTGTGTCGGACGAAACATGGAGTACCATTTCTACCAACTTCTTGCGTTTTAAGTTCAAATTCTGCCGTGTAATATTTATATAAACATCAAATATCTTATATTGATTATTATCAAATATATGATATATACATGAATAAATGTAAGTTCACAACACATGTACACATATATATATAAAATGATATCTATGTACACATACACACACACACACACACACACACACACACACACACACACACACACACACATAGATGTCTGTATCATAATTGATATTTTAGGAGATAGCTAGAAATATGTTTAGTGTGTGTGTGTGTGTGTGTGTGTGTGTGTGTGTGTGTGTGTGTGGTTTGGTATTGGGCGTAAGAAGAGACGTCGACTTGCTTACTTGTGAAAAGTCTGTCTATGTTCGTATGTTTGATGAATACACCATATTAAAAGTTTTACAACACGGAAGTCTATATTTACACATACTTAGATGAACGTTATATAACACTATCTATCTATCTATCTATCTATCTATCTATCTATCTATCTATCTATCTATCTATATATCTATCTATCTGTCTGTCTGTCTCTCTGTTTGTCTGTCTGTCTATCTGTGTGCGTGCATGTTTGCTTTAATGTCTATATATATATATGCGTGTGTGTGTGTGTGTGTGTGTATGTGTGTGTATGCATGTATATATGTATATATGTGTGTGTATGTATATATATATATACAGGGAGAGAGGGAGAGAGAGATTAATAAATAATCGCGTTTGTATGAGTATTTGTATGTATGTATGTGTGTGTGTGTATATATATATACATATGTATATGTGTGTGTGTATAAATATATATAGACATATATTCATAGATAGAGAGATAGATAGAGAGAGAGAGATACATGCATACAAATGTGTGTGTATTGTGTGTGTGTATTGTGTGTGTGTGTGTTGTGTGTGTGTGTGTGTGTGTATGTGTGTGTGTGTGTGTGTCTGTCTGTCTTTATTCATATCTTCTGTTATAATCACCTTTTGTGCTTTTCTCTCCATATCGACTTCCATTTCTCGTCTTTCACCTTCACATTTATCCATCGAAAAATCGCAAAATAATAAACAGATCGATAGAAACGTCGAAGCGAAAAAGAATCAACAAAACAAATTCATAACATGAATATGTACCAGTAATTGTGCACCTGTACGTATCTATTTGCATATATGCATAAACATTTGCTGTGATTTCTCTTCTGTCTGACACTTCTTGTCAAATCAATGTATATTCTCTTCTGTCTTGAAATTTCTGTGACGCCATTTGTAGATAGATTTTACAGCTGTCGTGCGACCAACAGTCTCCGTATGTGTCCACTGTTTGTTATACATAACTAATTAGACAAACACTACAATGATGATTCTGTATTATTCCTGTAAAGCGAAGTTTGGTTCTAGACGCCTTCGTTCCTTTGCTCTTAAGTCAACATATTTTGACAGAATATAGACGACTTGGGAATAAATTCTTTCCTTCTGTTTTCTTTCTTTCTTCCTTTCTTCATTTTGATTCAATCATAGTTTCACGTTTAGACACACACACACACCTGTGTTCATATACATGTACATATATGTGTATTTACATCTGTACATACATACCTAAGTGCGTGTGCGTGTACTACGCACATGTGCAGACATATATGTATGTTTACATACATATATGTATGTTTACATACATAAATGTGTTTGTGTATGTATATATATCTGTGTATATATATATATATATATATATATATATATATATATATATATATATATATATATATATGTTAATGTACATACACACACCCGCAAACACACATACACACACACACACGCACATGCGCACACGCACAAACACGCACATATACATATACCATAGATTATATATTTCACATATTCTCACCACCTATGCGTGCAATGTGTGTTTAAGTGTATGTATGCATATATATATATATATATATATATATATATATATATATATATATATATATATATATATATATATATATATATATATATATATACATATATATATATATATATTCATACATATACATGCGCACATACATTCAATCACACATACGTATACACACATACGCACACATATATACACACATATATACACATACCCACACACTGTAGTGTTGATTTTTCTTTCAAATCCAAAATTCGCGTTCACTTTTCCCTTATTCTCTGTAATTTTGTCATATTTTCATTATTGTTGCCTCTCTCATTCTTTCTTGTAGCTTTTATATATTTACTCCATTGATTATACATTCAATTTTAAGTCCCTTTCAAAAAGTTGTAATCTTCTTGAAACTTACTTGCAGTGGAACCGAAACAGAGCTGCAGCTTCCGCTCCAAGAGAGACTAGCTTTTGTAATGATACTAGTTATTGTTTCCAACGTATGCTCAATGCCTTGAAATCTGTGGTGGAGTTGATAATCGATGATGTCGATCTCAGTACTTGACTAGTTCTTCATTTTATCCGTCCCGGATCATTGAAAAGCAGAATTGTTTCCATTAGTTTTTGAACTTAGTCTGTTGAATATCGAAATAAACATTCCAAAGCAATTTTCCCACGTCCCCACGATTCTACTGTTCTACCATTTTTGTTGTGAAACTGATTATGTTAGTGTATACAATGTATGAAGGTTCTAAACTCTTCTGAAACTTAATTAGCGTTTAGGAATTTCCTTAATATATAAATAACCATAGTGGAAACCTTAGAGTGTTTGACAAAATCCTTTGTGGTATTTCTTTCGGTTCTTTACATTCCAAGTCATGACTAGAATACATTTGATGATATGTGGGTCTGTAATCGACGAATTCGGCCTGCATCCGTTATCCGACAGTCATAACGCGGGCCGGGTTCCCCGACACGCCACTCTGAACGGCATCATCACAACTGGAGCCAGCAAGTCTTGACCGCAGGGATGGTAAGCGCCCCAGCAGAATAACCCTCTTCCCATAAAAGGAAGGTAAGTCCCTAATCTGGGACGCGACGTTCTGCAACACGTTCTCCGTCTCCAACCTTGCTGTATCGACTGCGAATCCGGGTATCGCCACTCGTAATGAAGGAAAGAAAAAGAAAGACAAATTTCGGGGCCTGACCGGCCGCTATCTGTTATTGCCGGTTGGCATCGTGACCTCAGGTGTACTCGGACCCCGCACTGCTGATTTCCTCTGCAAAATCGGGATAACTGTGGCCCATAGGAGAAATGAGCCCTGCGAAGTAGGGTGTTACAGCAAATGTTGCTAGCTATTCTCCGCAGTAACGCCTTTGCAATTATGTCTGTGGGGCACGACTGAACATTATTGGGGTTGGGGTGTAACACTTGTTGCTCTCTTCCCCATCTTTTGCTGTTGAATATCCCCGTCGTTTTTTTTCTTTTTCTTTGTCTCATTATTGAAGTAATTCTGCATTTTTTTTCTCTATAGTTTAATCTTTAATACTTTTAATTTTTTTCTTTCGTTTCTTTCTGTAAAAATTAGTACTTAATTTATCGACCCCGAAAGGATGAAAAGCAAAGTCGACCTCGGCGGAATTTGAACTCAGAACGTAAAGACGAACGAAATACTGCTAAGCATTTAGTTCGACGTGCTCACAATTTTGCCAGCTCGTCACCTTTTTTCTTTCTTTATTACCTCCCCAAAGCACACCGAAGGATAAACCTTGTAAAAATTTCAAAAATTTAGAAGCTATTTAGGGTAAAATCTACAGCTCTACAAATAATTCTGTTTATAAAATATATTACAAAAAAAATAATATATAAATAGTAAATGATATGTTTCTAATATAGGTACATAGAAATGATATATTTCTAATATAGGCTATAAATCTAGGGAAGGGGTTAGGTAAGCCCACTATTTCACTGGTACTTTATGATATGGAACCCAGCTGAATTTTGAACTAAAAAAATAGAGATCCGTAACTGAATACTACCAGGCATTATGTCCGACCCTCAAATGATTCTCTTGATTCGTCAGAAGATTTAAAACAAAATTGTTTCAAAAAAGTTGTTGCATGTAAACATCCCAAACCCATATTACTTTTTACCTTGGTGTCAGGAATGGGACCAAACCTTGTTCGTTATAGAGGACTGATTATCCTTTCAGTATGCAATGCGATAAACATTGACCAAGTCAACAGCAACCAAGTCTTCTATTAACATATGGAATTTATAAGCTAGAATATCTAACCTCAAAATCGTGTTGCCTCTCCACCACATTTTTTCTTTTACTCTTTTACTTGTTTCAGTCATTTGACTGTGGCCATGCTGGAGCACCGCCTTTAGTCGAGCAAATCGACCCCAGGACTTATTCTTTGTAAGCCTAGTACTTATTCTATAGGTCTTTACCGAACTGTTAAGTTGCGGGGACGTAAACACACCAGTATCGGTTGTCAAGCGATGTTGGAGGAAGAAACAGACACACAAACGCACAGACACATATATACATATGCATATATATACGATGCGCTTCTTTCAGTTTCCGTCTACCAAATCCACTCAGAAGGCTTTGGTCGGCCCGAGG
>NC_142928.1:64606992-64609492 GCF_046866305.1 Octopus bimaculoides
CTGTATAAAATGCAGGATAATTAACATGAAAAAAATGACATACACCGTAATTTCAAGACTACGAACCGGGATGAGAATTGGGATCTGACAAGGTGTAAGATCATGTGGGAACATGCACCGGTGAGGATAACGACGGTGAGAAACATGCAAACATGTGGATTGCAATTGTGGAGTGGTGAATCATGTGAGCGTAGAATACCGACGGCACATGCACTATCAACCGTTATACCTGCATATTTTCCATTGGCCAATCATAGCTGTTGCACAGCAAGTGTGATTAGCAAATGAGTGTGCAGAAGAGGCGCGGGGTTTTTAGGTCAACGACAAAAAAAAGGATCATAGCATGCGAAAAATTGAAAGTCTTGAAATGTGTCCATTCGCGGTTCCCCTAAAATCGCTTCGCGGTCCCCTAGGGGACAGCGAAGCCCAGTTTGAGAACCACTGACATAGATGATGTAGAAAGAAGTGAAGAAAGATGACGAAGAGCGGGAAAGGGTGACGTCAATAAAAGTAGTAGTAGTAGTAGTAGTTTTAGCTGTTGTTGTTGTTCTTGTTGTTTGTGCTGGTGGTGTAACCCTGTTATAACATCCTTATCATTTCCTCACTCATCGCAATCATGGTGATGATCATCATCATCATCAACAGCATCATGATTATGATGTTCACCATCGTCATCGTCGTCGTTGTCGTCATCATCATCATCATTGCCACCACTACCTTCTTCTTCCTCCTCCTCCTCCTCCTCCTCCTCCTCCTCCTCCTCCTCCTCCTCCTCACCATCACCTTCATCATCATCATCATCATCATCATCATCAGCAACAACAACAATAACATGAAATCATCGCTGTCATCATCATGATCATCACCATCATAATAATCATAATCATGATCACCAACATCATTGCTATCATTATCACTACCACCATCATCATCATTATCATCATCATCATCATCATCATCATCATCATTATCATCATCATCATCATCATCATTATTGTCATGCCTCTTACTCTCGCCGTGGTCGCCGTCGTCATCGTCCTGGACATTGTTATCGTCATCACTGAGATCGTTATCTTCGTCCCCACCCCCACAACACTCTGTCATGAATAATTCTATCCAACGTCAAAGGAGTCTCTACAAGGTTATTCAATATGCTAGAAATTGCAGTTAGATGTATGTACTTGAATTCACACATTAAAAACACCAAAAAACCAAAAATAAAAAAAATAAAACAAACAAAATAAAAACAGAGGTCAATATAGTATCTGATACAATGTGCCTGAAGAAGACAGCTGGGATGGTCATGGGAGGAAAGTCTTTGATCATGGATCTGTACAGTCATTGTTGACATGGACAAGCAACATCTCTTACTTCTATACTATCATCACTTTGAACATTATTATTATTATTATTATTCAGTAGTTTTATTTTTATAACGTGCTTTCACTTCACTACCGAGCGCAGCTCTGTGCGCCTTGGGTATGTGCTGTGGTTTGCTGTGGTGCTCTTATGTTTACTGTATTGAAAGTGTTTTGCGTAGGATGTGTGCAGTACCCAGTAGTGCAATTTTCTGTATGTTATATATATTTGTAAGTCCTGCTATTTTTGTTATGTATTTGTCTGAATAATTTTTTATTATACCTAAGGCACCTACTATGATAGGAATTGTTTCTGTTTTTAGATTCCACATTCGAGTCATCTCTATTTCCAGGTCTTTGTATTTTGAAAATTTTTCCATTTCTTTTAGAGAAACGTTGTCATCTGCTGGTATTGATACATCAATTAGAAAGCATTTTTTTTCTTCATGATCTTTGACAACTATATCTGGTCTATTTGCCTTAATTTCTCTATCTGTGTGTATTGGCATATCCCAGAGTATGGTTGCTTTCTCGTTTTCTGTGACCTTTTCTGGCGTGTGTTTATACCATCTTTTTTTCTGTTGTTATTCCATAATGTTGGCATAGCTTCCAGTGTATATAGGTCCCAGCTCTGTCGTGTCTGTGGATATATTCCTTCTTAGCCAGGACTGGGCAGCCAGAGATAATATGATTTATTGTTTCTTGTCGATCTCCACATATTCTACAGTTACTTGTTATATTTCTTTTCATTATGTGTTATTATTATTATCGTTATTATTATTATTATTATTATTATTATTATTATTATTATTATTATTATTATTATTATTATCATCATCAATATTATTATTATTATTGTTCAGTAGTTTTATTTTTATAACGTGCTTTCACTTCACTACCGAGCGCAGCTCTGTGTGCCTTGGGTATGTGCTGTAGTTTGCTGTGATGCTCTTATGGTTACTGTATTGAAAGAGTTTTGCGTAGGATGTGTGCAGTACCCAGTAGTGCAATTTTCTGTATGTTATATATATTTGTAAGTCCTGGTGTTTTTGTTATGTATTTGTCTGAATTTAAAAGAAAATTTTTTTAATTTTTATTATTATTATTACTATTATTATTATTATTATTATTATTATTATTAT
>NC_142928.1:64614492-64619492 GCF_046866305.1 Octopus bimaculoides
CGTTTGTTCAGATATTGCTGACAAAGTGTGTACTGATAGCAGCAACAGTAGATGTCACTCACAAGCGGGTAGGAATAACTTCCTTGCAGTACATTCAACGATTCGCATATTCTTTTTGGAAACCAAGGTAATCGCGAGCAGACATAAACGCATTCTTGGCCCTCTTGACTCTGGGGAACAGCGAGGATGTGACAGTTAGTGAGAGAGAGAGAAAAAAAAAACAAAGAGAGAGAGAGAGAGAGTGAGAGAGAGCGAAATAGAAAGAATGAGAGAGGAGAGATATAGGCTGTACCACCATTGGGCTGGTTACACACTTCTATTAAGTAAACTGGAACAACGTAGAATAAAGTGCTCAAGAAAAATACCAGTCTCCCAATCTAGGAATTGAACGTACAACCTTAAAATCGTGAGCTCAAAAACCTAACCACAAGGCTACACGCATTCGCTTAGCAACAAAAAGAAAAAATATCAACTCACCAAAGTTCAATACCAAGTTTTACTTCCAAAGACTCACTCATCGCTTTCTGTTGCATCATCACAAATATTAACATCGCACAGTGACTACGCACAGCCATAGAGTATATACTTTCAACAGAACAACCATTACAGATATCAGATTTCTGCTTTCATAGAATGTCGTTTGGCGTAATACTTGTCTCCTCGAATGATAGAATTTATAGTTGAGGGAACAATCTCCAGACCACTCTGTTCAGTTCCCGGTTTGATCTCAACTGGACATATCACGTACAAGGACATCAATATGTGTATCTGTATATAAATACATACATATATGTGTGTGTGTGTGGAGAGAGAGAGAGAGAGAGAGAGAGAGAGAGAGAGAGAGAGAGAGAGATGATACATAGTATATAATATAAGTCTTTCTCATTTTCTTGCTTTTAAATCCTGTACTAATCCATTGTTCATCCAAGATTTCATCTCCTCCACCTCTTCAGGCGCAGGCGTGGCTGTGCGGTAAGAAGCTTGCTTCCAAACCACATGGTTCTCTGTTCAATCACACTACGTGCTACCTCGGGCAAATATCTTCTATTATAACCTTAGGCTGACCAAAGCCGTGAGTGAATTTGGTAGACGGAAACTGAAAGAAGCCTGTCGTATATATATATATATATATATATATATATATATATATATATGTGTGTGTGTGTGTGTGTGTGTGTGTGTGTGTGTGTGTGTGTGTGTGTGTGTGTGTGTGTGTGTGTGTGTGTGTGTGTGTGTGTCCTGTACCCATATATGCATGTATATATACAGGACAGCAAAAAAAAAAAACCTTAAACACAATGAGAAACGAAAACATAAAAACGAAAACAGAAAACGAACTTTTTTCGAACAACGAAAACAACAAACAGAGAAACGAGACATGCAACATAAAGAGTATACCCCTTCGTCAGTTGTCCCTGTTCCATCTACTCCGCGTTTCGAAAGCAAGGACAATACGCCAACTTCGTTGGAACAGTCCTTCCCGCAAAGCAAATTTTTAAAAATTTGGAATATTTTGCGGAGGGTGAAAGGGTTAACAAGAACAGGACAGTGAGAACAAGACAGTAAAAACATGCTGCCTTCACTTCAGCTTACAAGCTACTAAGTTTTCAGCAGTCTTTCAAGTGCTTAGGACCCCACTGATAATCCTTGCTGTCCCTAGGAGACAAACTTTCTGTAGGAGTTCTACTGGCGCACCAATTATTATAGGCACGACCTTGACAGTTTGCATGCTCCAAATTCTTCCTATTTCAAAGTTTAGGGGATTTTTTCTTCTTTGTTTTTCTACCTCTTTCTTTACTATCCTGGAATCAAATGGGCATGATGGGTCGATAGGTAAGCAACTTTGCTTTTCCTTATTTATGATTGTAATATCTGGTCTATTGCTTTCTAATTCCTTGTCCGACTCGGGGAGAAAAAAAAAACAGGTAAGTTGATTGCGTTTTCCCCATCAACATGGAGAAAGCGTAACAAAACACGGTGACGCTCACATGTAAGAGAGCGGGAGAGAGTGAGGAGCGTCACCAAACGACAGTAATAGAGAGGGTACTAGAGTGGCAAACGAGACACAGGCGACAGCTGTATTTTTGTTGAAAATATTTTCGCGAAAGATCTCTTAAAGGGTCTTTGAAAAAACAACGGCTTTGTTTTCGACAGCATTGCTCGGAATAAAAACAGCGATTTCGAAAATGTAAACAATGAAAATCCTTTCGTGAGCGAAGCGACGGACGATGCGAGTACAAGTAACAACGACAACAGCAACAGCAGAAACAACAAGAACAACAGCAACAACATCAGCAACTACAACAACAATAGCAGAGGCGACAACAACAACAACAACGATAGAAACAACGATAGAATGGCGAAACAAGCCGGTGCAACGGCTTGGAAGAGCTCTAAACTTTCCTTCGCTGGATTTACCAAGATATCTCTTAAGAGAATACAATTCTCTGAAGAGGAACTTTAAAATGCCAGACAGCTTGTCGAGAGAGACGGGCTAGCTGTAAAGCTAAATACTCCCTTGAGGCTATTCAAAATATGATATGTCGCACAGTAAAGTACCGAACAATCGGATTAAGATCGAGGAGGGTAGAAAGAGCTACAGACTCTCAAATACAGAAAAGCTCTAGGTTCCGTTTGGAATCTAGAGGAATATATACAGAGAGGAAGGGGCTATAGGAGCAGGGAGATGAGATTCTACACTCAAGAGGAAGAGGCTAAGACTCACTCACTGAATCCCCTCAAAAGCAAGGAACTCTTGTTGGTTCCTTTCTACTGCGCCTAAAGAATGGCCAAAATCATCATTCAACAAGTGCTGTCGTAAATAGCCATGCCTTGGCTAATTGCTGCAGTAACGACAGGCATCGAGGAAAACGGGAAAATCCTCGAAGTCTTTCAGACCAAAAAGGAGAACTGGTCCGGGATGACGATAGACCTCATCATCGAAGCTACCCAAAAGAATATGAATCTCATCCTGGACCTATCCTTCTTCCTGGAAGGAAAGCAAAGAGTAACATTTGCTTTTCGACTAGTCATTTAAAAGCCTTCTGCCCTAGATTGAAGGAAAAAGAGAAACAAGCAGCTCTCCTTCCTATACCAACAACAGCCACCAGAACTCGAGCGACAGCAGCAGCTGTATCATTACTACCAACATTAGAGTCAGTCGGGGCAGCACCAACACTACCAATTATACCGACACCGAGTTTCCCCCAAACACTTCTCAATGCCTGAAGATGTTCCACTTCCCGATGCGGAGCGGGTGGACATCACAGGTGGAGAGACGGACCGTGATGAGGAGTGAAAGTTGCAAACAAAAAACTCAAAAGAGATAGAAAGAAAATTAGACATTTCGACAAGCAACAATCCTCCTTCACAATAGAAGTAGGAAGAAAAAAAATCAAACCAACAAAAACAAATACACCCAAACAAACACTACATCGAAAGCACCACCTCTAATACTTGAAACACAAGCCACCTCGCACACACACACACAACCACAACAATCAGAAATTAAAGAGACTAGCATCACAAACTACATGGCAATAAGCACAAAAAGAAATGAATTAATGAATTACATAATAAAACACACAAACATTACACCAGAAGATTTTGTCACACCCACAATCTCTCTATCTGCATACATACAAATAATTCAAACAATACAAAACACGTGCACACGCTTAAAAATCTAACTCCCACAGGAAATCGGAGATTTTCGTGGGAATATCACCAAGAGAATCCTTGGTGATGTACGTAGCCTGAGGTCGCCTTGGAAGGGGGTTCACCTGCTCAACGACCTCAGAGCACTGAATTTCAACGTCTTGACCATTAGTGAAACCAGAATTTTTAACTCACGGGACTTTCAACTCATTTTCGGTGACTATGAGGTGTACGTATCTCGAAGTTGTCCGAGAGCGGGAGGCGGAGTCAACGTGATGGTTCGGAACAATTTGGATCTTGCTATACGGACGCTCTTCCTGGATCCAGAAGGTAAGTGGACGTGACAGGCAACGAAGGATACTTTCAGGCTAGTGCTGTCTGTGCCCCGGCAGGGGCAGGACGACCAGATTTCTTCAGACGTCTGAAAATTTCCCTGGGAACGTCTCGCTCTTTGTTAGTAGGGGATTGGAATGGAGTTTTAGATGTAAGGTGGGATTGTGTAGGTTTAGTAGATAAGAGAAGTGGGCGCAAAAGCCTCGCAAACTTACTCAGATGATTCCAACTGACTGACAGGTATCGACTGGATTTCCCTGATGTGCCAGTGTGGACCTTGTCAAACCGCATCGTGTCATCCAGATTGTATCAAAATAGGGTATTTTGTAGAGTAGCAGATACGGATAGCATAGATTGTCCACAATTTAA
Source organism: Octopus bimaculoides (assembly GCF_046866305.1). Lineage (NCBI taxonomy): Eukaryota > Metazoa > Mollusca > Cephalopoda > Octopoda > Octopodidae > Octopus > Octopus bimaculoides. The sequence goes on from NC_142928.1 coordinate 64,618,852, forward strand.
AGTAGTCGACTACACAGACAACAAATTCGTAATCTGTACAGTCGACCTAGATAACCTGGTCCTCTGTATTTGTCTTAGTGTCCACATCTCTTGCAAACTGACGGTACATTTTCTTTCTCTTCTATGCTTTTTTTTTTTTTCTTTTGCTTATTTCTTGTGTAAATTCTTCTTTCGTTACACAATTTTCAGTTTTGATGACACCGGAGTTCTTCCTGTATTTCAACAGTGGCTACACGGCATTTTTTACATACCACCCTAAGCTGTTTTCCTCCACCTCCTCCTCCTCCTCCTCCTCCTCCTCCTCATCATCATCATCATCATCATCATCATCATCATCATCAGCAGCAGCAGCAGCAGCAGCAGCAGCATAAGCATCATCATCATCATCATCATCATCATCAGCATAAGCATCATCATCATCATCATCATCATCATCATCATCATCATCATCAGCATCATCATCATCATCATCATCATCATCATCAGCAGCAGCAGCAGCATCATCATCATCATCATCATCATCATCATCATCATCATCAGCATCAGCATCATCATCATCATCATCATCATCATCATCATCATCATCATCGTTATTATTATTATTATTATTATTATTATTATTATTATTATTATTATTATTA
>NC_142928.1:64624492-64631992 GCF_046866305.1 Octopus bimaculoides
TTATTATTATTATTATTATTATTATTATTATTATTATTATTATTATCATTATTATTATTATTATTATTATTATTATTATTATTATTATTATTATTATTATTATTATTATTATTATTATTATTATTTTTCTAGTTTTGTTTCTTATTTTGTAACAACCCTTTAATTAGAGGAGACTTTGTTTAACTTATTTCACTGACAGGACGAAAAGCCAATGTTGCAGAGAATCTATGTAGGTACTTAAATAGCTGGACGAAGTATCCATGTCTCTCTCATATCAGACCGGTTTTTTTTTCCCCAAGAAGGACTGAACACATTTGGTTATAAAAATGCAGCAAAAGCATATCTTTATCTGTTATCCTTTACTTGTTTCAGTCACTGGACTGCGGCCATGCTGGAGTACCACTTCGAAGGGTGTAGCCAAACATATCGCCTCCCGCCACTTATTTTTTAAAGTTTAGTATTTATCCTATCGGTATATTTTGTCGAACCGCTAAGTTTTGGGATGTAAACAGACGACATCGGTTGTCAAGCAGTGGATGGAAGCAAATACGAACACAAAGATACATATTTATTTGCACGCAAGCACACACACACACACACACACACACACACACACACACACACACACACACACACACACACACACACACACATATATATTTCTCCATTTCTTACCTCTCAACCCTTTCTGTCAAAGACCGTAGGCTCGAGCGTCAAACTAATACACTTGCTTGTTGTTCCTGTCTTCGCCTTTTGCTTTGTGTAAATTTGAACTATATATATATATATATATACAATATCTCACAGAAGTATGCACACCCCTAAAAGTTTCACTAAAGTTGCTATTACTCTGAAAATTTCAAAAGAAATCAAACGAAATTTATACTGAATAAAATATATTATACATTCAAACATTATACAGAATTGGAACACGAAACAATTAGCATTTTCAAAGATATGAACGAAATATTAATTTTCAAACTATACAAAAATATGTCCGCCATAAAGGATTATTGCTATATTCAATATTTGCTGTGACCGCCCTTGCTTTCAATAACTGCATTAAGTCTTCGGTGCATAGAGGTAGAATCGTCTGACCGTCGGAATAAATGCTTTGTTGCTTTTCTCTTATCTCTTTACGTTCTGTGTTCGAATCCCACTGCAGTCAATTTTGCATTTCGTTTTCCCAAATTTAACAAAAAGTGCTAGTCAAATACCGGATCGACGTAATCGACTAACCTCCTTTCCCCAAATTTTAGGTCTATTGCCTTTTATTCTTTTATTCTTTTATTTGTTTCAGTCATTTGACCGCGGTCGTGCTGGAGCACCGAACAAATCGATCCCAGGACTTATTCTTTGTAAGCCTAGTACTTATTCTATCGGTGACTTTTTCGGAACCGCTTATTTACAGGAACGTAAACACACCAACATCGGTTGTCAAGTGATGTTGGGGGGTACAAACACACAAACACACACACACACACACACACAAACACACATACATACATACACACACACACACACACACACACACACACACACACACACACACACACATATATATATATATATATATATATATATATATATATATACGACGAGCTTCTTTCAGTTTCCGTCTACCAAATCCACTCCCGAAGATATAGTAGTAGATGATACTTGCCCAAGGTGCCACGCGGTGGGACTGAACCCGGACCGATGTGACTGGTCAGCAAACTACTTACCACACAGCCATGCCTGCAATCTTAGCAACAATTACTATTGTTTTTGGTGCATAGTTCCAAATCAGCGTTGATCGAACTGGTCTTTAAGCAAAGGCATTCCAATCGTCAACATCCTGATATTTTAGATATGTTTACAACTAAATATATGATCTCACGACCCAGTTTCTTCTTTATATCACTTTTCTCAATAAGCTGTAATTTGAGAGAATTTTGGCTGCTATTTCTAGCAGGCTGATTAGTTGGAGTGGGGGCTCCTATGCTGGCTCGTGTTGTTGATGTTGTTGATATTGTCGTTACTGATCCGACGACAATAATGATGTTATTCTGACAATAATTATCCTCGTTGCTAATCTCTGTTCCCATTTATCCCTGACTCCTTCTTATCTCTCAGCCAATCACTCAAATAAAATCTGACTGCATATCACATTTCGCAGATCCAGTTACACTTTGTCCACGATCCATCTGGCATGATAACCTTCAGTAATAATTCCTGCTAATATCTCTCTCTTATTCTTCCTCCTCCTTTACATTTCCTTCTCATCTGCTTCGTCACCCCACCATTTACGTTTTAGTTCACTGTCTAACCCCGTGTCCATCTTTTTAGTATATCACTGTACTTTACTCTCTAACCAAACCTCTCTCTCTTCCCTCATCGCTTCATTTTCCCCTTTCGAGACGCCCTCCTACTTAATTTCTGAAGAGAAATAAGTACTAGCGTCTAATGTGAATCGAAACCAGTTCGCGGCAGTGACAGAGGTTTATATTTATCTCTGCTCAAAAGCATTAGAGTTGGCTGCCTTGAATCAACAACAAAATATATTTTAGAATAGACAAAAAGCATTAGGTTTTTGTCGTTTAGTGGTATACATGCCTTTCTCAAAAGCAGTTTGCGATGTAAAATAAACAAAATTACATCAGCCAGGAATCCCGAGGAACATCAGAAAATCAAACTCGCCGTCAAGCATGCTGTCTACTTTATTGCACAAATGGTTAATGTGTAACGAATTTTCATCAATCGACCGGCTTATACGGAATTCATTTGGGGAATGCTATCAGAAGAAATCTATCCAATGTATCCATTCATTTTAAGACAGTATAATAAACTTTGAAAGAGATTCTGCTGCTAATTCAATTAGATCTAACAACCAGGTAAAGTCTCTTGCATTGGCTGCGGGGTCCTTACGCTAATAATGATCTGCTTTGTCTCAGCAAAAGTACAACTTCGCTTTCTTCTAAAAACGTTTATAATCGAAAATATTTTGTGGTTTTACTCTTTACTCTTTTTACTCTTTCACTTGTTTCAGTCATTTGACTGCGGCCATGCTGGAGCACCGCCTTTAGTCGAGTAAATCGACCCCAGGACTTATTTTTTGTAGGCCTACTACTTATTCTATCGGGCTTTTTTGCCGAACCGCTAAGTTACGGGGACGTAAACACACCAGCATCGGTTGTCAAGCGATGTTGGGGGGACAACCACAGACACCCAAACATATACACATACATACATACATATATATATATATATATATATATATATATATATATATATATATATATATATATATATATATATATATATATATATATACATACATATATACGACGGGCTTCTTCCAGTTTCCGTCTACCAAATCCACTCACAAGGCTTTGGTCGGCCCGAGGCTATAGCAGAAGATACTTGCCCAAGGTACCACACAGCCACTCCTGCGACTATATATTATTTTGTGGTTTTATATATTTTTTATATATTATTGCTTCCTAGTAATATCATCATCATCGTCGTCGTCATCGTCATCCACCTCCTCCTCATTATTATCAAGGTCCTTTAACTGTTGCAGCAAGTCGTTGGGTGTACCTCCCTAAACGCTTTTATTGTCAGCTGTTGCCGCTGGTCCTCTGTCCTCTGTCATGCGTAGCAAGGTTGCAGTGTCGTAACCTGCCCAGTCCTTGTAGTTGACTGGGCAATTTTCTCTTTCTCTGCCTCTCTTCTGCTCTCCCTCATTTGTGCTCTGAAGAATGGTTTTGGACAGAAATACAAGACCATACTAGACAAGCTTTCATATTTTTACCTGCGCAAGGAGTGGTTCCTTTCTGTTAGCGTATTTTGGATAAAAAGCGGTTCGTTCTGTGCGAAAAAAACAAGTTCATTGGAGTAGTATTAAATAGATGGCGTATCTAACAATTCATTGATTCAGCAGTGAATGCTTTGCTTTCGTTTAGTCATGTTTCACAGGTACAAACCAGGCAAATAGAACCTATTCTGGCCAAGGTCATTGATATGCGTTCGCATCTTTAGGTTTTCGTTTTTTATGGATGAGCCAGAGGGGAAAGGTTGGTACACATGACCCATTTTCGAGATTTTGCTACAGAGTGGACCCCACTTAAGACACTCTAAGGTCATATACTAAGAGACAACTTAAATGTGCCACCCCTCACACATTTTCTGGTGACCAAATTTCACTCACAAGGTTTTGGTTGTAGACACGTTCTCTAAGTGCCGCTCATTGAGATTGAACCCGAAACCATACAGATGTGAAATGAAGTTCTTTACCACACAGCCATATCGGCGCCCTTTAGGACAAGAAAGAATGGCATGAAAAGCCTGGATTGCAGACACAGTCGATCGAGAGATTACAACCATTGTATATGATGACACGTAACGTAGGAATGAACATAACTTTAAAGTAGGGATAAAAAATTAAGTTTCACAACAATTATCTCATCTATTGATACGATCCTCACGTTTTTCATGGTAGTAACGTATACGTTTACAAGACAATAATAGGGAACATCATAAAAACTGGTTTGACAACTCGGGTTGTGAAATTCTAAATATGCTTAATAGTTGGATAGCCACAGCATTTCGAACGTTTTGGTTTGCTTCATAAAAGCTGACTTGGGACGCTAAACAACAATATCCTTTTCTACTGCAGGCACAAGGCCTGAAATTTTGGGTGAGTGGGGGCAATCGATTAGATAGTCCTCAGTACGCAACTGGTACTTAATTTATCGACCCAGAAAGGATGAAAGACAGTCCACCTCGGCGGAATTTGAACTCAATACGGAGAGACAGACGAAATACCGTTGAGCATTTCGCCCAGCGTACTAAAGTTTCTTATTTCTTTATTGCCCACAAGGGGCTAAACATAGATGGGACAAACAAGGACAAAGAAAGGGATTAAGTCGTTTACATCGACCCCAGAGCGTAACTGGTACTTAATTTATCGACCCAGAAAGGATGAAAGGCAAAGTTGACCTCGGCAGAATTTGAACTTAGAACGTAACGGAAGATGTTACGCTAAGCATTTCGCTAAGCATTTCGCCTGGCGTGCTAATGTTTCGTATTTCTTTATTGACCACAAGGGGCTAAACATTAGAGGAGACAAACAAGGACAGACAAAGGGATTAAGTCGATTACATCGACCCCAGTGAGTAACTGGTACTTAATTTATCGACCCCGAAAGGATGAAAGGCAAAGTCGACCTCGGCGGAATTTGAACTCAGAACGTAACGGCAGACGAAATACCGCTAGGCATTTCATCCGGTGTGCTAACGTTTCTGCCAACTCGCCACCTCGCTAAACAATCTGATATTACCATAATCTGATATTACTTAACTTGTAATTACTTAATTCATGTTTTTTTGGCTTCTGTTTTCTTTAATATTTTCTTTCTTCTACTTGTTTTAGTCATTTGACTGTGGCCATGCTGGAGCACCGCCTTTAATCGAACAAATCGAACCTAGGACTTATTGTTTATAAGCCTATTATTTTATCGGTTTCTTTTGCCTAACCCGCTAAGTTACGAGAGCGGAGTAAACACACCAAAACCGGTTGTGAAGCGATGGTAGAGGGACAAACACAGATATACACACAAATACACACACACACACACACACATATATATGACGGGCTTCTTTCAGTTTCCGTCTACCAAATTCACTCATAAGGCATGTGCCCAACGCAGTGGGACTGAAGACGGAACCATGTGGGTGGGAAGCAAGCATCTTACCACACAGCCACTCCTGCGCCTACAATTTCCCTATCTTCGTCCTCCTCCATTCCACTTTTGTCCAACATCAGTGGAATGGTAGAATCGGAAGAACGGAGAATAAAATCCCTTTTGTTTTTAGTTACAACCGTTTGCGTTTCTGCACCCAAATCCCGTCGAACGAGACTTGATTAGTGTGTCAAACAAAATGCTTAACAGCATTTCTTTCGGCTTTACATTTTGAGTTCAAATTCCACCAAGGTCGATTTTGTCTTTTATACTTTTGCGGTCTATAAGTTGAGTACCAGTTGAGCACTGTGATAGATGTAATCAACTTGCTCGCTCTTCTCAAAATCACTGGCTATGTACCACAATTTGAAACAATAATTGTCGGATCGGTAGAACATCTAAGAGTGTCGTTGGCAGTTTAAGCTACGATCCTTTAGTTGCAAGTTCAAATCCCACCGAGGTCGACTTTGCATTGAGAGACGGATGAAAAACGATCAGTTCTATTACGGTCATTGTAATTTCCTCAAAATTGTGTTGTCTTGTGCCAGTTATTTTCCTTCATTTTTCCTTCAACTTTTCCCTTTGTTTCCATTCAACTTCTTGTGTTCGTTTTTCTTCTCTTACTTTTCTTGGCTCTTAAATTATACTTATATTTACACACACACATACACACACACACACACATACACACACACACACACACACATATATATATATATATATACACACACACTCACGCACACATATTTAATTTCTCCTCTGTCCTCTCTTTATTCCTGCGTTGCTTCTTCCCATTACTTCCGCCATCTTAAATTCATACAACTATTCATTTTCTCTTTGAATTGACTATTAACCTTTTTAAGATTGTATTAAGATAGATTTCTGATAAAACGCCTTAAGGTGTTTTTATCACAAATAAAACCCTTCAACCTCTCAACTTTTTAAAGTTATTTTAGCAGCAGTTTCACCTCCAGCTTAGCTGACGGCAGCAAGTAGAGATAAGTAAAGCTGATTGTTAGTAGACAAAAGGCAGTGTCGACGAACAATACTCTGCTATCTCTTTTAGTCCCGTATTTTCCACTACACAAACCACTTGACTTACACTAACATGCCGTAAATAATAGGCAGGTCTTATGATAATAGATTCTGATCCTAACAAGACATTGCCCAGTTTAGATACATTCATGATATTTTTCTTTTTAATACCTGGCTACCCGAAGGCGGCGAGCTGGCAGATTCGTTATGGCGTTGGGGAAAAAAAAAATAATAAACAAGCTTTGCGGTATTTTCTTCGGCTCTTTACATTCTGAGTTCAAATCCCATCGAGGGCAGCATAATCCTTCTTCTCTCCAGGGACTATCAAACAAAGAACTATTCAAGTAACTGCGTTCGGTGGTATCGACTAATGCTCTACCCTTGGAAATGCTGGTCTTCTCTTAAATTAGACACTAATAACTAACTCACCGAAATGGTGGGGCGAGGCGGCATCAATATAGGGTCCAGTTTAAATGCTTTGCAGTTATTTGTCACGTTCATTAGCGTCCTGGGCTCAAATCCTACCGAGGTGGTATGTCATTGTGTTTTTTTCTTTTTTTCCTAATCTTTTATTCTTGTATTTGTTTCAGTCATTTGATTGAAGCCATGCTGGAGCACCACCATTAGTCGAGCATATCGACCCCATGACTTATTGTTTGTAAGCCTAGTACTTATTATATCGGTTTCTTTTGCCGAACCGCTATGTTACGGGGACGTAAACACACCAACATCGGTTGTCAAGT
>NC_142928.1:64634492-64636992 GCF_046866305.1 Octopus bimaculoides
ATATCTCCTGACTTATGTAGGATATTTTAACATTTTCGTTCTTTATATGTATGTGTGGATGTGGATGTGGATGTCTGTATCAGACGGGCCTCCGGCTACGTCCGTCTATCATATTTGACTCACCATCTGTTTCGGGTGAAATTTACGCGACCAAAACCTGTGGTGGAAAGCACTGCCCTGGAAACAGAATCGAACAGGAGACTCTGCAGTTGTTGTGAAGTGCACTTCATAACCACACAAAGCACAGAAAACTAATATAAACCATAACAATGATACAGAAGGAAAAGTATCGGCGAAGTAAATTCAATATTCAACTTCAGTAAGGCCCACAAGTTGCCTAATATGTGTGTATGTGTGCGTGTGATGTGGTGTGTGTGCGTGTGAGCAGTGTGTGTGTGTGTATGGTGCGTGTAAGTATATTTATACATGCATATGTGTGTGTGAGTGTGTGTGTGTGTATGTGTGTGTGTATGTGTGTGCGTGCGTGTATACTTCAAATAAACTAAAAATTCTTTTTATATACGTTACTGATCATTTATAAGAATAAAACTTTACAACTGTATATTAGCCTTTGTGTGTATGTGTGTGTGTAGATATATATATATATATATATATATATATATACAAACACATACAAACATACATACATACATACATACATATATGTTATGCTCTGCGTTTGTTTATTAATGCATAATTGTTTGTTCATGTGTATTTTGTACATAAGATTAGAAACACATATATTGTCGTGTAGGTTTGAATGTGTGTGTGTTTGTATGTGTCTGACTATGTGTGTTTATGTGTTTGCATGGACGTACAGTTTTATACATTTGGGCATTCACACATCACCAATCTATTTGCTTTCGTAGACTAACACAGCTGCCGACCAAACCGAGCGCTATTTGACACAGCACAATTCTTACATGAAAACACGTTAATGTGCTCCGCTCTTTTGGACACATAGAGATGTCAGTCCATTTCGGGTTTAACAAACAGAAATGCATCGCTATGACCACGTGACTAGCATTGGCGGCAGCGAATTGCCTCTGACAACTAACCATGCAGAGCTTTAGAAATGCAATTATTTATTTAGAACTTTAAGATGAAATTATTTCACGCTCTCTTGAATTCTTTGATAGCAGCATAGTGTCAAGATTAGTTTATCCTATTGCCTATCTTCATAAAGGATGTTCAAATGATATGTCTGTTTCTCTGTGAGCGCCTGTTGTATGGATACGCCTGTTTGTGTATGTATGTGTGGTAGAGAAATGATTTGAAGTAGTGGTAGTGTTGCTGCAATATTCAAAGAAGAGTGAGCGGTGTTTGGGTTTGGTTTGGGTTTGGTTTAGTTTGGTTTGGCGATGTTCGTAAGTAACTAAGAACTGGTGCGAACGAACGAACGATAGTTGGATAAGAGATATTCACTGCACTTGGCAAATTCTTCATGCTAAACACAGATCAAGTAAATTGTTTATTGATGATCTTTCACGTAATTTTTAATGCCAACGTATCGTCATGTCAGTGGTGGGCGCCGTAGAACAGTGCTGAGCACTCATTGATGCGCTGATACCAAGCTACGGTTTCGATTCTCGGTCTCGGCCGAAGTGTTTTCAATTTAAATAAGAAACTAAATATGAAGTGCGGTCAATATGATGATTAGATTAATTTTTTGAGGGTTTTCGGTAGCATAAACAAGTAAATAATGTCGAATATGTTCGTTGTTGTTGTTGTTGATAATATTATTTGTTACTACTTCTATATCGCGTCAGGCGGCACAAGGAAGAGCAGCTTCATCCAACTTGTTTCTTCACCAAAAATAGTACCGAAAAGAGACCCCAAAACACTGAAAGGTGGTGCTCTAGCATGGCCCCAGCCTCTGGCTGAAACCAGTAAAAGAATAAAATAAATATATACATACATACATACATCTAGCTATCTTTCTATCTCCTTCTCTCTCTCATTCACTCTCTCTCTCTCTCTCTCTCTCTCTCTCTCTCTCTCTATCTATCTATCTATCTCCATACACACACACACACACACACATGTTTATATGAACAAATAAAAAATTAACCTTGCCATACTTTCAACGTTTTATGCAGTTAAGATGAAAGCTTTGGTTAATGTATGAAAGAAACCTATGCTATTGTTTGTGCGCTACTTTCCACTCTTCTGCGCAGTTTGGTATACATAATACGCATGGTGGTAAACATCCCTTAATTCATCAGTCGTTTGTTGTTGGTGGTGGTGACGATGATGACGAGGAGCAGGTCGACGACGATGTCGATGATCGTGATAACAATGATTATGGTAAAGATGTTAAAGAGGAGGAGGCGGAGGAGGAGGAGGAGGAGGAGGAGGAGGAGGAGAAGGAGGAGGAGGAACAGCAGCAGGAGCAGGACGTATTTGTTACTGTCGCAGTCGTCCTTTAATCCAGTGTCAGCCCTCACAAACAAACCTCGCATTTTTCACGTATTGAAAGAGAGAACCCTCCACCTCGCAT
>NC_142928.1:64641992-64646992 GCF_046866305.1 Octopus bimaculoides
GGCACAATGAAATGGTGTTGGTGTTAATAGTATGGATGGCTGCTGACAAAAGAAACACTTTACACAGTAACGTTATTTTATAAAGTGTGTTCCAAGAGATAATGGGGCATGGGCGGAAAGAAAGGAAGACCGATAGGAAAGGACAACAGGGTGTTTTTGCCCTGGGATGTTATACTTTGTGAACCTGTGGCAGCTCGAGGTGTACGAACAAAATCGAACACACATACGCAAGATGTGTGCGTTGTTAGATCGTGGGTCGGCTGCGGCTTTTAAGCGTAAGAGATAACATTCTCTATGCGTTTGGTGTAAAAAAAAAAAAACCTGAAAGTAAGTTATAGTCAAGCGAGACAACTCACATAGGTCCCTTTTCGGAGCGACAGACACCAATGCTCCGTTCTTGTGACCTATCAATGACGCATACTTTGTGTTAGCAAACAGTTATTGTTTTGGCCACGTTACGATGGACATGCATTTTTCCAGAACTTACGCAGTTTCTTCTTCTCTGAACTTGTTCCTCTATCCGAGGAAGAGCCGTGCTCGAAACATCATTTCTACATCTATTTTTTCTGTCTAAACCTTACACTGAACGTTAATGTAATAGATTTACTGAGTACATTGAATTGACTTTTGCTATATTCTTTTGTTTTCATTTTGTTCTTGAGTTTGCCTACACACACACACGCACGCATACACACACACAAAAACACACACACACACACACACACACACACACACACAAGAAAGAGATAGATAGATAGATAGACAGATAGATAGATAGATAGATAGATAGATAGATAGATAGATAGATAGATAGATAGATAGAGGGAGGGAGAGAGCGCTGAATGGATCAGCGAATAGATCGATTGATAGATCTAATTTTTATATAGATAAAAATTTCTGAACTTTAACTTTATATCTGAATATAATAATTATTATAACGGCATACCATTTAGTATATTTAATGGAAAGAAAAACCCTTAATGACCAATTAATCTTAAGAAGAATTTTATTTAATTAAAAAATACAAACAAGTAAAAAAATATGAAACAAAAGGAAATGTTATCTATACATAAAAGATAAAACTCATAAGTTTATTATATACTGATAAATATTATGAATAATTTACATATCTTAGATGGAGAAGCTTGTTATTTATGAATCAATGAACCAATATTAGATTATCACATAGATAGATATTACATTGACAAAACATGAGCCCCTATCTAAAGAATGACGAAGAGAAGTAGATACAATAGAATTAAAAAGAGACGAGATCAAGGAACTGTATACTAGAATCATAGACTGGGATGGTTTGAAGATATTTAGATAGGAATATTGTCAAAGAACAGTAAGTTTGAAGAAACAATAGAACGCTTGGTAAAATGCTTTATAATATTCAATTTCGTTCATCTAAGTTCATAATCCGTGCGACTTGACTTCGCCTTTTATCTATCTGAAGTCGTATAAAATGTTGATGGCGTATAATTGAGCATTTATGCATTGCATTTATCAATTTTATTGCCAGTTATCATATGTATGTATGTATGTATGCATGTATGCATGTATGTATGTATGTATGTATGTATGTATGTATGTATGTATGCATGCATGTATAGACATACACACATTTATCATCAATCCATAACCATGTCTATCCATCCACTCATCTATCTATCTATCTATCTATCTATCTATCTGTATTTAGCCCTGTGCGGCCATAATAAAAAGATATATATATATATATATTCAATATATATATTTATATATAATATATATATATATATATATATATATATATATATATATATATATATATATATATATATATACACACACACAGCTTAACCTTCCGAGTTAAGCTGTTCACGACTGCAGAGTAAATTAAATTGTTTGCAGTTTATATAACGGTGGCGTGACTTTGGGCCATATGAAGGAGGTGATAAATATCTGTGAAAATTAATTTGTAGATGTTACGATTATATTAGAAAGATATCGTTAAGATGTATTAAGTATGAATAACATGTGTAAGTATGGTCAGATTGGGACACACTTTGAATCCACTAATGTTTTGTATTATAGAAAGATTTGACTGTAATTGTGGGAGGAGGGTTAAGTTATTGGGTGTGACCCTTGTTCTAATTAATATGACAAGACTTAAATGGTTACTCCGAGGACGGCTAAGTTTATGTCATAGTTTATCGTTGTTTCAATGGAAATATTTCTACAATCTTAAAGTTATTTATTGTTATGGGTGGAATTTGGAGATATACAGCAAAAATGTTTGTAAGTATGCATATATGGAAATACACACACACAACGCAAACACACACACACGCACATACACACACACACACACACACACACACACACACACACACACACACACACACACACAACGCAAACACACATAGACACACATATACATACATATACATACATAGGTACATACATAGATACATATTTCTATACAATCCTATATCGATATCTGTATCCGAATCTATCTATCTATCTATCTATCTGTATATATATATATATATATATATATATATATATATATATATATATATATATATATATATATATATATATATATATATATATATATATATATATATATATATGGGAGAATTTACGACAAAAACAACAGACGAAGACAGAGAAAGAAAGTGAGATAGATAGATAAATATATAGTTAGATAGACACATATGTATGCATGTATGTATATATACAGAAATACACATGCATACACTATAACCAATCTTTGCTCTATGTAAAATATATATTTTAGTATATTATACAACTCATAATGTGGCGCACGGCAGAATCATCAGCTTGCTGGACAAAATGCTTAGCGGCATTTCTCCGCCTTTACGTTCAGAGTTCAAATCCCATCGAGGTTGACTTTGCTTTATATCTTTTCAGGATCGAAAAATTTTGTACCAATTATGCGCTGGTTTTGATACAATCGACCTAAGCCCTCTCCGAAATTGCTGACCAAATTTTAAACCACCATACTGTACTACCTATATATATATATATATATATATATATATACTGTTGTGTCTGGGGAGAGTCATTCTCTTTTGGTGACTTATAATTTAACACACTCACTGGTAAAATGTCCACTTATTTCTTTTTCATTTTTCTAAAATTTTCGTTGCATCCTGTAGCCTTTTCAATAGTTTTGACTCTGCGTTCCTTTTTGTTTGTTTGTGCGCATGTGTGTGGATCAGTGTGTGTATGCTTTGAAACTATGTACCGTGTTTGTATGTATGAATGTGCATCTCCATATGTGTGGACGTGTGTCTCCATATATGTCCTTGTGTGAAGTAAAGTGTGTGTATATATAGTCATGTGTTTCAGTCTTCATTTGCGTATGTGTGCTTGTCTGTTCATATAACCTATGTACCTATCCGTCATACATACATACATACATACATACACCCATATGAGGGGACACTTGAAAGTTCCTGACTTTAGGAGTGTCACAAAAGGCCTAGCTGGAGGCCCAACTTCCCGAGTTCTTTTACAGTACTTAGAAAAACTGAAGGACTGCTGCAATAAGTGTATGAATTTGAGAGGTGAATATGTTGAATAAAATCATAATTAACAGAACCTCCTGTATTTTCTTTTACCCAAACCAGGAACTTTTCAGCATCCCATCGTACATACATACATACATACATACATACATACATACAAATAATATATGAGTATATGCATATATATGTACATGTATGTACATACCTTCATCTACATGTATATATAGATGCATATCTGGGTACATGACGTTGCAAAAAAAAACATGGACAAAATAATAAACAGGGTACATAAAACACACAGGTCACATAGAGAACATTTCCTTCATCAGCTGCCACCATTATAACACTGGCGTTTCGAATAGTTAGAGCAGTACATACATACATACATACATACATACATACATACATGCGTACGTACGTACGTACGTACATACATACATACATGCGTACGTACGTACGTACGTACATACATGCATGCATACATACATACATACATACATACATACATACATACATACATACATACATACATACATGTATTGTAGGAAACGTCCCATACTTGTAGCAAAGTTTTGAAACCGTGCGTTTGCTCCCAACGAGAGAAAGAAAAACAGCGAAAATCAACGTTAGTCATAAGACGAGCGAAATATGCTGCTACAGCGACCATCTAACAAATAATAATAGCATGGCCCTATGCAACCTCACGCAGTGGCTACTGGTTCTGCATCTTTTCAGTTCTTGCGTTACAAACTGACGACTACAATATGACAGCAGCAGGTCAAAGTTCAAATGGAGTACATTTCAACCTTTATTGAACTCATAGCATATTGCATATGTGTATTCAGTTATCCTCCTGATCTAGTGGTCTTTCGTAGAGTTTTCATAACCAACGTAATTCTATTCTCGGACGCTTATGAAGCTACTTTTCAGTGAGTGCTTCAATCTATGAATGTAGTTATCAAACAAATCAATTCATTTCTCAATCAGTCTATACGCGTAATAAGAATAACATTGTGCATCTATATATGTATCTGTTTGTCAACAAATTTGCGCTGTAAACTAGATAGCTACACTTTTCTTTGTAAAATAAAATAATATATACACACACACACACACACACACACACACACACGCACACACACACACACGCACACACACACACACACACACACACACACACACATATATATATATATATATATATATATATATATATATATACATATATATATATATATATGTATGTATGTATGTATATATATATATATATAATAGAAAACTATATGTTTGTGTATAACTGTATATATGTGTATGTATGTAGCTGTATAAACGTATATATATATATATATATATATATATATATATATATATATATATATATATATATATATATATATATATATATGTATGTGGAACCATTAATACCGGCACACTTTCTTTCTCTCACCATTTCTCACT
>NC_142928.1:64651992-64661992 GCF_046866305.1 Octopus bimaculoides
TGCCAAAACATATCTTTATTCACACATCGTCAATGTCAAAGTCTTATAGATATGAGCATATAAAATCAGACACGGTGCTCCAGTATGACCCTCGCCGATATGCTGAAGGCAAACTAAAATGCTGAAAACGTGTGTATATATATATATATATATATATATACACACACACTCACTTTTTCTATATTTCTGATGAAGAGTTCCGCTCGAAACGTGAAATCCTCTTTCTTTTCGTTCTTTTCCTGGGTGCACTGCACTTACTGCACGTCCTCGCGTTGTTTCTTTTTTCTTGCTTGTTCATGCTTGGATTGACTATATATATATATATATATGTGTGTGTGTGTGTGTGTGTGTGTGTGTGTGTGTGTG
The DNA here is from genome assembly GCF_046866305.1 of Octopus bimaculoides. NCBI lineage: Eukaryota > Metazoa > Mollusca > Cephalopoda > Octopoda > Octopodidae > Octopus > Octopus bimaculoides. Next base: position 64,652,359 of record NC_142928.1, read on the forward strand.
TGTATAGTCAATCCAATACACACATACACACACACACATACATATATAAACATAGATAGATATATTTACATGTATTTATATATATACATATATATATATGTATATATAGACATATATATGTATATATGTATATATGTATATATGTTAATATATATATACATATATAGTGCATATGTATGTATACATACATGTGTATATATATACATGCATTTATATTTTGCATACTCAAACGCACACACGTATGTAGATACATATATAAATTTATTTGAGTCTCTCTTTATATAAATATGTGTATATTCATATAACATAAATTATGTCAGCGTGTCTGTATGTATACGTATATGTGCATCTGTGTGTTTGCATATATGTATATATATGTGTGTATGCTTATGTACATGCATATGTATGTGTGTGTGTTTGTGTATATGTATGTGTGTGTGTTTGTGTATATGTATGTGCATATGCTTAACACATACATTTCTACGTATGCGTGTATGGTGACGGTTACATGCATACATAGAAAGAGACAATACAAAAATAAGGAACGCAAGAGGTTGCGAAGTGTGTGCATGCAGGAGGGAGTGAATTAAGAAGATAGATGGGTAGGTATGTGGATAGTTAGGTGGGCATGGCTGTACGAGTGGATTCCCACCACACTCCCCGCATCCACACCCGTACACACACCGCGAGTAATTTGATTTTACGGGCCAGCAAGCACGTGTGTCGTTTTAGCCATCACAACATCCAATGGCGGGAGTAATATAAAATCACATTAAAAACAAAAAAAAAACAATATAACCAAAAGCAAATAGCACTCTCTGAGCACACAGATACTTATACACACATACAATGAAACACACGCATATTCGGGTAATATATATATATATATACACAAAATGGCGCTTCTATCTGCGGTATAAGACAAACACATTCATCATCTCTGATGCCCGCACCGCTAGCACATTCTTTTCTATCCTCCTCCTCTTCCTCTCTACCATCCATCTTTTCTATCCATTTCTACCCTTACATTCTTATTCTCTCATACATCCTCTTGTACATTTGCGTTTCCTTCTTGCTTTTGAGTTTTCTACTGTTCTTACACTCACACACACACACACACACACACACACACACACACAAACACAAACACAAACACACACACACATAAACATACACAAACATACACGCACATACACAAACACGCACGCACGCACGCACATATACACACATACATGTGTGAGAGTGTGTGTTTGATCATATATGTATATGTTTATATATGCATATATACAGGTATGCTTGTACCCATGGATGGATGGATGGATTGCTCTGCGTACACTGCTTTTTTTCTATATATATATTTCGCCATTTTAGATCGGTAGCCACTACACATTCTTTATTTTTCTCCTTGTTTTTTTTTTCTGCGCTCCTTTCTGTTGAAGATCGTAGGATCGAAACGTTAAAGAGTTTTTTCACTTCCCGAGCGTTATATTAATACATCTGTTTGTTGTCTACACAACCTGTCTTCGTTATTTTTTTTTTTGTGAATTCTCCCATATATATATATATATATATATATATATATATATATATATATATATATATATATATATATATATATATAATCTTTCGTTTTTTATTTATATCTTGTTTTAGTCATTGAAATGTGGCGATGCTGAGTTACCACCTTGAGTGTTTTAGACAAACAAATCAATCCTTGTACTTAATCTTTTTTTTTTAATTAAGTATTAATTCTATGAAAGCATGCCTAGTTCTATAACTCTTCAGCTATTTCGCGGATTACGTTTGTCCTCTATTTGCAGTCTTTCTTGGTAGCATCCAAGAATTTTACATCTTTGAAATAAGTGGTCGTTGCTCAGATATAGCTAGTATCCATCATGATCACGTGTGTGAGTGAATATATTCCTATACTAATAAATATGAATTTTTGTGCGTGTGTCTGTATAGTTCCTTGGTTTATAGATAAGCGAGATAACTCCGAGAAAAACAGGATTGCCCTTTCGGCACAGGAAAAAAAAAAGAAACTATTTGCATACATATATCTAGGCTAATCTATACAAATAAATGCTAATTTCTGTACGCGTATCTACATGGTTTCTCGGAGTATAGACAATCCCCTAGCGTCTACTCCAACAAATACTACTTGTTTGAAATCTGGATAACACTGATAGTATTTCTAGTCCATTCTGATGCAAATTCTGACCAGTAAAATGCAAGATAAGAAGTATAAAATTGGAAGTGTAAATATGGAGAGCAAACAAGGCGTGTATTTCTTGTAAAAATATAATTAACCTATTTATGTTATGACAAACTATAAGAATAAATAAGGTTCTTGGAGCTTCTTAAATTCTAAATATGCTTCGGCTGTAGAATACTCTTTATGGTTGTTTAGCATAAGATACCTCTGAGTAATAATTTTCTTACTAATCAACTGCATTCTCTCCAGAGGGAATCCATGGAACATGAGGTGATAACCAGTTTCCTCGTATACAATATAATGTCCAAGAAGAAGTCCTTCTGCTACATCATTTCTCTCAAATGGTTTTTTGAAAGTTAAATCAGAACACGCGAACGTTAAAAAAAAGTATATTCATTTTTTTTTAACGATGTTCATAAAGTTGTACATATTGATATGAATATTTTTACATAGCAATGAAAATTGAGGACGAATTACAAATTATTCTTCTTTCACTCGAATTGTGATGCTAAAATAATTGTTGTTATTGATGATGTTATTGTTGTTCTTGTTGTGCGACTCTCTTCAGACCGACCCATGGTATACAGGTAGTCGGTCTAACCACTGGACGTGACAAGTAACTATTGTTTTGTTCTGTTCCAGATAGTATATACACATGTTTTAGTATATTGTGTGAAGGCCTGTGGGTGAGTGGTTACGGTATTCGGCTCACGATCGTAAGGTCGTGAGTTCAATACCTGGCAACACGTTGTGTCTTTGAGCAAGACACTTTATTTCATGCTGCTCCAGTCCACTCAGCTGGCCAAAATGAGTAGTAGCAATACTTCAAACGGCCAGCCTTGTCACATTCTGTGTCACGTTGAATCTCCTTGAGTGTATGCGTGTCTGTGGAGTGCTCAGCCACTTGCACATTAATTTCTCGAGCAGGCTGTTCCGTTGATTTAATCAACTTAAACGCTGGTCGTCGTAACCGACGGAGTGGCGTGACCATTCCCTCTTCTTTTCTATTAAATTATATTCGGAACTACTTTCGTTCCAATTGATCTTGCTCCACCAGGTCTAATAATAATTGATTACTTTTCTGTCAAACACTATGTGTAAGTTATAGACTTCCTGTGCAAAAATCCAAAGATGGGTTCCCGTTGTGTTTTTACAAGACACCGTCTGCTGTAGCCAATTCAGAGAGAAATAAAACAGAAAGAAAAAGAAAAAAAACAGAAAAAGAATCATCTATAGTATTTGTAATGTTTTCGATTATCGAAAGGAACTTGGCCTTGGTAGGATTTGATCACAGAAAGCTAAAACAAGCAAGCATAGCATTCAATACGGTGCTCCATCGATTCTACTAATTTGCCGCTTTAGGACTAATTTATCCAATATATATGAAATACTTTCTTCTTTTTATCCAAGGTAGTAAGGTAAAATTTGAAGGCGATTTTTACCTGTTATATCTAACAGGCAGAGCGACCGTATAGATACTCAATCTCACTTTAACCGAAATGGCTTTCTGTGATAATAGAGATCGTAGCTAAAATGGTTCCTGGTGCGAGTATATTCAGCAAATGCATTGTTGCAATAAAACCAACGCCAGAAGGCTAACGGAAAGTCTGTCGAATGATATTGTTCTCATAAGTTTGGAAATCTGGCAGCAAATGCATCCCATATTTCACCATTTAACACCACCCATCGCTAACCCACCATTGTTTCAGCTACTGACACTATCATTCTATCGACATCGTGTCTATCTCCGACATCATCAGTTGACATTGATGCCTTCTTCACACATGCACTTACGCCCCCCCCCCCCCACACATCCAGTCGATGACTCAATCCTGTTTCTTCTCTATGTCAACATGAACAATCGGAAGTAATTTGTCATTAACAGGCAAGTATTTTCGAAATAGATTCAATTATATTTCTTTTGTAATAACCGTTTTCTTAATTATAAGTGTAGTGGGGAAATCGTTATTCTTACGGATGGATGATTCCACCTCGATCCCTCTAAACAGTATCATGCAAGTGCATCGTTACTACAAATAAAGATAAAAATAAATATAAGCATTTTTCTCGAAAACATCTTAAATATGGTAGCTTAAGAAGCCCATTGCTATTTCTACCAGCTCGAATAACCGCGATCAAGTTTATCCATTGCTGTCGTTGTTTAGACGGAGGTCGGCTGTTCCCGAGTGATCACACCTCTTACCAAAAACACTCCATCCCTGACCTTTCGTCTTAATTCTGGAAACTACAATATACAATTTGTCCTCCCTTCTTTTTCTAAAAACAATTGTGTGTGGTTTTGAAGAAGGTTTGGCTACTATATTTAACAGGCCAAAAGACCATGTTGAATTTCTTTTATACATTGTTGTGGTTGATAAGTCTTAAGTGTGGCTTGACGGAACATACGTAAACGGCTCCTCAGCCATGGTTACGCTGTCCTTTTATTTTTTTACCAATAAGCATACTCCCGGTTACATATTGCAATATGTCTAATTTTAGTCTCAAGCCGACCAAAACGTAGCGGTTCGGCAAAAGAGATCAATAGAATAAATACTAGCCTGAAAATAAATTAAATCCTGGGGTCGATTCATTCGACTAAAGAAATTCTTCAAAGCGGTACCCCAGCATGGCCGCAGTCTAGTGACTGAAACAAGTGAAAGATAAAAGATGAAGTCCTTTAGACATTGATGTCAAAGAGGCATGTCGATATAGAAATGGCTGGCTTAGGTCTACCAACATTCAAGATCTATACCTATCGGCTGTCATTATTCTGTCGGAAAGTACGAGGGTTGTTATAATCTAAGCTGAAAGTCGAAGAGGCTGGATGCATGATATCCATAATTTTGATATCAATAAATATGAAGATTAAATTCGAGAAAAATGTTTTATAATATTCACCGTTCTTGTAGATGTTTCTCAAGAATTTGTTTGCCTAAAGTTTTGTGAAGAAAGACTTGTAAAATATATTCTAACAACGCAAACAGGATGAAAATCCAGTAGAAAAGACAGCAAAGTTCACATTAAGGAGTTGAAATTTTTTAAAGGACGTCACGTTCAGTTTAACCTAACCAAAGACACCAAAGGTGTGTTGTTGTTTGTTGTTGTTTGTTCCTTCTCAAGCCATGCCTGGCTCATAAGGGCCGGTTTCCCGGTTTCATTGGCGTACAGGTTCCCCACCTGGACGGGACGCTGATCCGTCGCAGTGAGCTGCTAGATAAAGCTGTGGCAAAAGAGTCAGCAGAAGTTCGCCATTGCCTTCTGTCGGAGACGCGTGGAGCTTAGGTGTTCCACTCATAAATACACACACCGCCAGGTTTGCTCTAACCACTAGGCTATGTGCCTCCACCACCAAAGGCATAGAGGCAGATAATAGCCATAATTCCCTTTCTAACACAATGAAACAATTGTAAAAAGGGAGTTTTGCTCATTACTAGGTTCTTGTTGGTATGATCTGAGAAATAAAGAATGCGTAAAACTGTGCAACTGTTTAATAAAAGCACAAAATTGCAATATGATTCTACTGTGGAATTGAAACCATATCGCTATCTATACTTGGTATGCATTTTCATCTGTAAAGATTTGGCCATAACGATGATAATTATTGACGACATAGAAAAAAAAAGATGGGATAAAAATTCCTATTAATAAATGTGATGCCGATGGTAATAATGAAAAGGTTGGCTGACAATGATGTTTAGGAGGAAGAGAAAGATGAGGAAGATGGGTAAGGTGAGAGTAGAAGAATATTACTACAGTTGCTGCTACTGCTGCTGCTGATGATGATGATGGAAGGAGGAAGAGGTGGAAGGGGATGCAGAGAGGGAAAAGGGTGTTAATAGTGATGATGACGATATTGATGATAACGATGATGATGATAATGATGATGATGATGACGACGACGGCGACGACCATAATAATGATGATTACTAAATCAAAAACAGTATAGAAATTAAAAGAAAAGGCAACAAAATTTGTTGCCAACTTCATCGGTGGAAGTAGTAACAAATAACATTATCAACAACAGCAACAACAACAAAAACAACCCCCCACCCCACAAAAAAACAACAACTATAACAACAGTAACAACATCGTTATAGAGAATTCTTGGTCAGTGGAGTATGGAAAAAAATATAAATTCACAGCTAACATTCACACCCAGTGGATCACGTCGAGAAGTTAGCAGTTTGGTCCAATCGAAAGCCATTAAATTGTATTTCATGTATGAGTGGACTGGACTGAGGTGAGTGGTGGTAAGGGCGATGGTGATGAATGGTGTTCGTATTGGTAGTGGCAGTGGTAGTGGCGGTGATGGTGGTAGTTGTGGTGGTTCTGGTGGTGATTACTGCTGGTGCTGGTATTTCTGAAGGTGGTAGTGGTGACGATGGCGGTGTATGGCAATCGTGATAGTAAATGTGGTCTTGATGGTAATAATGATGCTGTTGCTGGTGATATTGTTGGTGAATGCAGCAATCGTAGAGGCTGGTGGCAGTGGGGATGATATCGATAGCGATGGTGTTGGTAGCGATGTTGCTCGATGACGGTTGTGGTGATGGGGATGCTACTGGTGGTGATACTGATGGCAACGATGGCGGAAGTAAAGGTGGTGACGGCAGAGAAAATGAAAATGAAAGTGAAAGTGAAAATAGAAACAAATGGAGGTTGCGATGATGATGAAAATATTAGTGAAGACGGAGATAGAGATGATGGTCATGGTAGTAGACGGAGGTAGTGATGAGGTGGTTGGGGCAAGTCTTGATAATAGGGGTGATGATGATGATTGTGGTGGTAGTGAGGATGGGGACAGGATATCTGGTGGTGAAAGGAGGATGAATGGGTTTTAGTTATGGTACTGCTCATGATGTTTCGGATTCTTATGATGGTGATGATGATAGCGGTGGAAGGGGGGGGGGGGCGACGAATGTGAAAATAGTGGTGGTGGTGGTGGTAGCTGTGGTCGAGGCAACGGTTGAGAAAATTACTGCAGGGGAGACAATCACGACGACCACGACGACAGCAGTGATGCTGCTGCTAATGATGATGATGATGGTGTGTATTGCAGTGTTGGCGCTTATGACGTGGTTATTAGAGGGAGGTGGTGATGATAGGGATTGATGTCGAAATGAGTTCAGATTTTATTGTGGTAATGGTGGTAGATATGGTGGTGGTGGCGGTGGTGGTGGTGGTGGTGGTAGTTGTGGTTATTATGATAGTGGTTGTCGTCGTGATGGTGGTAGTGTTTGTGGTAGTGGTAGTTGTCATTATAGTGGTTGAGGCGGTGATGGTTCAGGTAATGGTGGTGGTGGTGGTAGTTGTGGTAGTAGTTGGTAGTTTTGATGATGTTTCAGGTAGGTGAGAGGTGTTGGCGAGAATTGGTATCGTCGTGGTTTTTATGGAGATATTGCTGTTGTCGTTGACTGTGAGGTCACTGGGGGGGGAGGTTTAGACTTGGAGAGAGCAAGGTTGCTGTACTGGCAGTGATGATGATGATGAGGAGGAGGAGGAGGAGGAGGAGGAGGAAGAAGAAGAAGAGGAAGAGGAAGAAGAAGAGGAAGAGGAAGAGGAGGAGGAAGAGGAAGAGGAGGAGGAAGAGGAGGAGGAAGAGGAGGAGGAAGAGGAGGAGGAAGAGGAGGAGGAGGACGAAGAGGAGGAGGAAGAGGAAGAGGAGAATAGGAAGAGGAAGAGGAGGATGAAGAGGAAGAGGAAGAGGAAGACGAAGAGGAAGACGAAGAGGAAGACGAAGAGGAAGACGAAGAGGAAGAGGAAGAGGAAGAGGAAAAGGAAGAGGAGGAGGAAGAGGAAGAGGAAGAGGAAGAGGAGGGGGAAGAGGAGGAGGAAGAGGAGGAGGAAGAGGAGGAGGAAGAGGAGGAAGAGGAAGTGGAGGAAGAGGAAGAGAAAGAGGGGAAGGAAGAGAAAGAGGGGAAGGAAGAGAAAGAGGGGAAGGAAGAGAAAGAGGGGAAGGAAGAGAAAGAGGGGAAGGAAGAAGAGAAAGAATATAACTGTAATGTGGATTAGTGTTAATGTTGCGGATGTTTGTTTACAAATTTTGATCGCGGTTTTGCATTGACAAGAAATAAGATATTGACACAAGTAACGGTGGATAGTTGTTTGCTATTGCAGTTGTTGTTGTTTTCGTTGCTGCTGTTGCTGCTGCTGCTGCTGCTGCTGCTGATGATGATGATGATGATGATGATGACGACGACGATTTTGACGCTTAACCTCGGGTTAATAATGATCTAGTTAACCGCTGAAAAAAAAGTACTCCAGAAATGACTATTTTGTCATTTCCTACGTGTCCTTCGTTTTTTTAAACTGCAGCATAGGATTTGAACGAAATTTGGTTGTTATTTCTAAAGAGTTATGCGGCCACGTAGAAATCTCTTCATTGGTTTCTGATTCTAACGATACTATTTAATAGTGTTAGCAAAAGCGGTATTTCAACCACCCTAACACCATTGCTCCTACCACAATCCATATTATCCTCGCTATCACCATGTCATTAGAAAGACTGAACTGCTGCAAGTAATGGTGGCTGTGACGGAATTTAATGAAGTGCATAAATTGTGACCATAGTGATAGTAATGATGATGATAAGAATGATGATGATGAAGAAGTTGATGATGATGATGATGATGATGATGATGATGATGATGATGATGATGATGATGATGATGATATATTGGCTGTGTTCTTGGTACTGAAGAAAGTGGCTTTAATAAATATGATGCTAATGGTAATGTTGTTAGTGTTGGTGTCGACGGAAGCTTTTATTGTGACCCCTTCTGGGTTTAAGAAATGGGGGAGGGGTGATAAAATACGTAGAGTGTTGTCGATATCATCGGCAGTAACCCAGCATAGACGTACTTCAACGTCTGAATGCGTTACAAGAATTAAAAGTAATATGAAATATGTGGATATATATGTACAAGCATGGATGTAGACATATGCGCTCTTACATAGTTACATGCATATATATACACATGTACATAGATACTTGCAAGCTTACATACATGCTTGTACGTACATACAGGCATGCATACATACACACACGCATACATACATACATACATACATACATACACACACGTATACATAATACATACATACTAACATACATGCATACATACATACATACATACATACATACATACATACATACATACATACATACGTACATACATACATGCATACATGTTGATTGGCACATCTTGTTAGATGATAGCCGTCTCACATTCAGCATGATTATTCGGATTTACTTTCATCTTTACATGTGTTCATATATCCAACGCCATAGAGCTTTATAAAATACAAAACGGACCAAGAAATGAAATGACAGTGAAACATCTGTACGTCAATGGATTTAAGTGACAAAAGCTTGTACAAGACTTTTGTCACTCTCTCAGTCGCCTCAGTAGCGACAAG
>NC_142928.1:64666992-64686992 GCF_046866305.1 Octopus bimaculoides
TTTCGTCTCTTTTGTAATTTTATTTTTGTTCTTATTTTATTAATTTTCTTCTTTCTATCATTTATTTTATGCTTTGTTTTCCATTTATTTTGTTCATGTTTTTATTTGCGTTCACGCTTCTTTGATGATTGGTTCGCCGTCGTAATGCAATGGGTTTTGGTTAGCAGTCAGAAGCAATACCGAAAGAGATGTATCACGGATCGGCTTTTGCCAAAAAGGGGAAGTAATTCCGCTCAATTTGAAACAGCTAAAGTGTGGTAAAGCAAATAATCCAGTTAGTTGTGTTTCGGGCTGTAGGGACGTATCACCATTCGTTCTACGATACATTTAACTGGCATTTAAGCGCATATTTATCAAAACTGTCCGGCCGACTGGCCATGCACATCCCGTACTACTCCCGCATCTTCTTTGCCGGTGGTGAGGATGGTGGTGCGCTGAGGAGTCTCTTTATTTCTATATTCCTTTTCTTTCTTCTTTTCTCACTGACTGTCTGACTGTCGAACTCTCCTCTCTCTCTCTCTCTCTCTCTCTCTCTCTCTCTCTCACTCCCTCTCTCTCTCTCTCTCATCGCTCTCTCTCGCTCTACTGTTGATATATTCCCCAGTTTATAGTCTCATCTGTTTATCTCTCTGTCTCTCTCTCACTGTGTCTTTTTCCCATCTTCTCTCACCCGTGCGTGTGAGTATACACACACATACATACGTGTGTGTGTGTGTGTGTGTCGGTATGTATATATATATATATATATATATATATATATATATATATACATATATATATATATATACATACATATATACATATATATATGCATGCATATATATAAATATATATAAATATACACATGCATATATACATATATGTATATACATGTGTGTACATATACATACATACGTGAATATAAATTAAGAGTTAAACAAGTTGTGACTTTAATGATAAATGATGCAAATATTCACAAGAATATATATGGCCGTTTATATTGTTTATATGTGTATGATTTGTTTGCGCATGCGTGTTTATACATGTATGCATACGCCTATTCGCCTAAACTATTTGCTGTATATTGTATGCTTATGAATCGTTTAATTCGCTCAAATTAATATTTATATTCACAAATTTATCTGCTATTTTGATAATAGTTATCTTTTGAACCACTAAGAAACACTGTTATTAAGATCTGTCTGCAACCAAACACGCACAGACAGACGATATATATGTGTGTGTGAGTAGCATACATACAGAGAGGCGCTCAGAACCATAACACATCCGTACGAAAACAGAAGTATGTACATACATAGACACATACATAAAAATGAAGGAAAATAGATAAACAGAAAATCACATATACATACAAACGTACGTAAAAGAACATGTATATATAGATATGTGTGTATACATATAATGGTGTGATATATATATACCTTCATACACATATACATGATTGCATATATATATATATATATATATATATATATATATATATATATATATATATATATATATATATATATATATATATATATATACACACAATTTCTTTTTTTGTATTATCGTGTTCTGAACTGTTCCTTTCCGTGTAAGTTATTTTACATAGACTTTTGTGTTACCTAATTAATTGTTAATTAGTTAATGATTATGTTAGTGACAAATATCAATACGAATTCAGACGTACTCACCGAAACTTTCTGATCGTTTATTTCCCAACTTCCTATTCTTATGTCTAGACAGATAGATAGACATGCACACAAACATTCCTGCGGATCTTATGTCCTATATCTTTTACTTGTTTCACTCATTAGAATGCAGCCACGCTGCGACACCGCCTTGAGGACTTTTTAGTTGAATGACATTTTAAAGTCTTTTATATATCGATATTTCTTGCTGAACCGGTAAATTACGGGAGTGTAAACGTACAACAACGGTTGTCAAGAGATAGTGGGGGTCAAACACAGACACAAAGACATATATATATATATATATATATATATATATATATATATATATATATATATATATACATACAGCGGGCTTCTTTCAGTTTCTGTTCACCGATTCTACTCAGAAGGCTTTATTCGCCCCAGGTTTATTCAACAAAACACCTGCCCAAGATGCCATGCAGCGAGATTGAACCCGGAAGCATATGCTTGGGAAGCAAGTTTCTTACCTCAAGAACACAACGCGCCACCCAGTCCAGGAATCGAAACCTCAATCTTACAATCATGACACCAACATTGTAACCACTAAGCCACGCGCTACCATGGTGGTCAACCGAAAGCTAACCTGAAATGGGATTTTTTCTGTCACTAGATATAATATACTTATAGAATTCTTAAAATATTCGTAGAGTTTATAGGAAATTATTAATAAAGAAACATACTCATGGAGAAATTATTGCACATACGGATAGGCGAGCCTGTACAGAATATATCGCGAGAAACGGTGCATTGGCAGTACTAGCAGAAATACCGCCCTCAGGGCGGGTTTCTATGAAAGTATATGTGTTAAATATATAAAGAGGGCGTCTTTTACAATTGAAAAAAATTCAAAAAAATTCATACTGTATTAGAAATCAGTTCGATTTAACAAAGCATGTCGAATCCATCTTCTTTTATTAATATATATATATATATATATATATATATATATATATATATATAATATATATATATATATATATATATATATATATATATATATATATATATATATATATATATATATATATATATAGATAGATAGATAGATAGATAGATAGATGCAAGAGTGGCTGTGTGGTAAGTAGATTACCAACCATATGGTTCCGGGTTCAGTCCCACTGCGCGGCACGTTGGTGGGCAAGTGTCTTCTTCTATAGCCTCGGGCCGACCAAAGGCTTGTGAGTGGATTTGGTAGACGGAAACTGAATGAAGCCCGTCGTATATATATATATATATATATATATATATATATATATATATATATATATATATATATATATGTATATATTAATATATATTAATATTTATATATATATATGTATATATATATTAATATATATATACATATATATATATATATATATATATATATATATATATATGCATGCATATACACATGCGCGTGTGCGTGTGTATGTGTTTGTGTAAAAACATGGTCATGGAGACACTATTGCACATATGGATAGGCGAGCCTGTTCAGAATATATCGCAAGAAACGGTGCATTGACAGTACTAGCAGAAACACCGCCCTCGGGGCGTGTTTCTATAAAAGTATAAGTGTTAAATATATAAAGAGGGTGTCCTTTACAATTGAAAAAAATTCAAAAGAAATATTAAAAAATTAAAAATGATAAGTCAGCAGAGTTTATTGGGAAAGATAGGCAAAGAATGTATTATTAGAAACATCAGATGATATTAAGAATATTTATTTAACAATCAAAGAATTTGATTGATGGATTTCAACTTTAATAGATACAATAATTTGTGAAAGTCGTAAAGATAATAACGATAGCCGTAGGAGTGGCTGTGTAGTAAGTAGTTTGATTACCAACCACATGGTTCCGGGTTCAGTCCCACTGAGTGGCACCTTGGGCCAGTGTCTTCTACTTTAACTTCGGGCCGACCAAGGCCTTGTGAGTGGATTTGGTAGACGGAAACTGAAAAAAGCCCGTCATTTATATATATGGCCACAGGCAAATGGCCACTGAAACAAATAAAAGAATAAAAGAATACTCTATGCATACCTTACGTTCTAACGATTCTGCCAAACCACCAACTTGACGGAAACAAAGTCGGCCCTGACAGAATTTAAACTTCAGACGTAACTTAATGGAATAAGACATTTTACGCGAATTAAAAAAATATATATATATATATATATATATATTCATTTTCATTGTAAGCAAAAAGGGAAGCATTTTCTCCGAGGTTTTGTCGTTTATATCAATCTCAGATTTGATTTGTATTGTATTGAGCATTCAAGGATGAAAGAACGAAATTGACTTCAATAAATAAACGGACATAATTCAATACAGCCATGGTGTCAGATGTTCAACAGTTTCGAAAATATAGGTTTAAAGCATTAAATTTAGAGGAAAAATATAACCGATTACATCGAATTCAGTATTTGACTCTTGCTTTATTGCATTCCTCTGTAGCATTACTGCTTCCTCGCACGAGCTGAGAACAGCATATGTCTTGTGATGAAGTGCTTAGTTGTTACTTATATCACTCCTAGATATTATAAAAGTGGAAAAGTTAACCCTTGTGAGATTTGAACTCAGAACGTAAAAGAACGTAACTAAATCTGGCAACGTATTTTGTATCTATCTATTAGCGTTTATAATCAGTTGTATTGTCCCAAACAGTTAACGGGTGCCCATTTTATCAACGCTGGACGAACAAAAGACAAATTTAACCCTAGCAGAATTTGAACCGAGAACATGAAACGACTAAAAACAAAATATAACTTGACCTTTTATCCGATGCGCTACAGTTAAAAAAAACAACAACACTGATTGATCTTCATTACTATCCGCGGAGAGGAGCAGCGTATCATAAAATTCCATCTAATAATGTATTCACTCTTGAAGTCAAGTCGTAATTCGTTTTCAATTCTCAGTCGCTGCAATTACATTTGACTAGTGTCACTAATTCCTTCGGGGAAAATAAAGTTATATAAAGACAACTATTTAATGTTCCTCTTACAGAAATCTCATTCTCCCATTCCTACAACTCCTCTACCTTTTCCTCCTCCCTCTTCTTCCCACTCCTGTTCTTCAAATTAGAGTAGTATTCAAACCCATTGACGTATACCTCTGATTACATAAACTGAGCCAATTGGCTTCATTCCTCACACATCTGCGTGTGTTGACTAAAATATTGATTGCTTCAATTTCTACACTAAATTAGAAATTATTACAAAGCCACGTGTCTAACCGCCACCCGCATCATTTGTATTGTTTTGGTAATTTAATCTTAATACATTAATTACCATAATTGCCTTACCACTTCAATTATTTATTAGCAATTTTGCGTGTAATTTAGGTTAATTAATAAACACGTCAGTATATCATTTAATTAATCTTTCAAGTATGAATTAGAAAGCGCTGAACATATCCTTCCACACTATGTTCTGGGCATCTTATTACTGAATATCTCATGCTTCCTATAGAATCCTCTTTCTCTTCAGTTACACACACATGCACATACACAAACACACACACACACACATGCTCATCTATGCATACACACGCTTACATACATACATACATACATACATACATACAGAGGTGAGGAGACGAATGTATACACATATACGTATATATATATATATATATATATATATATATATGCTTACATATGTGCGTCGAACCGGGCTGTGTGTTGTGTTCTTGAGCAAGACACTTTATTTCGCGTTGCTCCAGTTTACTCAGCTGTAGAAATTAGTTGTGATGTCACTGGTGCCAAGCTGTATCGGCCTTTGCCTTTCTCTTGGATAACATCGGTGGCGTGGAAAGGGCAGGCTGGTATGCATGGACAACTGCTGGTCTTCCATAAATAACCTTCCCGGATTTGTTCCTGGGAGGGGGGACTTTCTAATTGCAATCACATGGTCATTCTTGACCGAAGGGGGTCTTTACTTTTACATGTGTGCCTAAAAATGTGATAATGTAATTACGCATACACACGCACAAATTGCTAGGAATAAATCATTTCGCAAGCTTGCCGAAAATATTTGTTGTAATAAAGTGTTTTAACTGAGACCTCAAAAAATACGAAAATAAATTCCTGAATACACCAACAATTTAAGTGTACGCAGACACAAGACACATGACGAAAGGTCAATCGAAAATAATGATTGGTTATAGCATAATAAATAAAATAAGAAAATAGACTCAGATGTGTTCTCCAGACATGAATTCGTGTTTCTTATTAAAACGTATATTTCAGCCTTGTTAAAGTAAAAGAAATATTCCTGTGAGAGAAAGTCTAGGCCGTAAAACCAATAAAGAAGTCCGAATAAATCGAATAGAGTGAGAGCGTTGATTCATTATAAATTTTGGCGGAAAGGCAACGATTTCGAGGGAGAAGGAAAGTCAATTACATCGAACCAGTATCCAACTGGTACTTATTTTGTCGACTCTTAAATGATGAAAGGCAAAGTTGATCTGAACACAGAATGTACAGACGGTCGAAATGTAGGTAAGCATTTTGCTCAGTTTGCCTGATTCTGCCAGCTCGCTAGACATATTGGTTTCAAATTTTTGCAGAACGTCAGAAATTTCACAGTTGCAGATAAGTCGGTAATATCGACCTCAGTACTCAACTGGCACTTATTTTATCGACTCCGAAAGGATGAAAGGCACAGTCGACTTGCGCAGAATTTGAACTCAGAACGCAAAGTCAGGCGAAAGATATCAATATTTTCGTAGAGGCAGCTTCAGCCATTTCCGGAGCTAGAACCGAATATTGTTGAAATTTGCGATATATTTTCCGTCAGTATGATGGTTGCAGTATGATGTTGTTTGAATACCAATGGTAGGACTACATCTCATCATAGCAAATGTCTATATTGTTGTTTAATCTCAATTAAGTAACGGCCAAGCAGAGCCCCAATTCAGATCTGACCAAACGAAGTCTATGATAAAAAGGCATTTCAGCATTCAACACCCTACATTTTGTGTTTTTGATAGCTAATGTATATATCAAGGGTCACATTGCACAAGGTGTGTTTATTTATTTATTTATTTATTTATTTTTAGACAGGAAGGAGTGATTTAAGGATGGTTTTGGTCGCCAGCTCAAGCGAACACGTGAAGGCATCGTCGTTGTTTTGTCCTAAGCAACTATTGCAAGAAATATTCCCGCATGATGAGTAATTTGATGTACGTTATGGCACAGTGTTATAGCTCATTCTGTAATCAACGGTGGTAGTGTTTAATTGTGGTCGACTTGTAAGATATAAACTACAAGGAATTGTCTTATATACTATCCTGGACGAAAAGTTCGAACCACTATGTGGTCATTTAATCTAGAAGTATCATCAGTCAAATCTCCCTCAAATTATAAACTAGTCTTGTTAAGAAAGGGGTACATTCGATTTATAGTCTTACATGTCACAGTATACTAGAAAGAGTAGCAAATGTCATGTTTGAAAC
Source organism: Octopus bimaculoides (assembly GCF_046866305.1). Lineage (NCBI taxonomy): Eukaryota > Metazoa > Mollusca > Cephalopoda > Octopoda > Octopodidae > Octopus > Octopus bimaculoides. The sequence goes on from NC_142928.1 coordinate 64,674,131, forward strand.
ACATTTACTTATAGATCGGCCCGGTTAGAATTCACGTAGAGTTAATCGTCACGAAAAACAAGCAATCGCAAGCGGATCATAGAAATATAGAGAGACTATAGATTCTGTATCATGTTAGCAGTGAATGTATATGAATCTCATGTTGCTTTTCTTTCAATAATACTCGACCAATCTTCTTCCTGATTAAATACTAATACGTTGAAGCTTTGCACTAGTTTAGTGTAAGTGTGTGCATGCATGTGTGTGTGTGTCTATGTGTGTGAGTATGTGTGTGAGTGTTCATTGCTTCAACAAGCTACTAGATTTGAAAGAAAGAAACTAAAGTACCTTTAAATGATCATTTCCTATGGCTTAGATAAATCTCGCCGTACAGACGGTCGAAGTGTTTTAACAGTGTTACTAGACTTTTCCTATCTTGATCAGAGATGTCCCGGGGTTATGCAACAGTAAATAATGAGTCGTTCTCAGCTTTACTCAAGACTCGTAATTCTGAAGGGAGAAGGCATGTTGCTTACACCGACCTCAGTATTTGAGTGGTATTTTATTGACTCAGAAATTATGGAAGACAAAAGTGACTTTGGCTATATGTGAACTCAGAACGTAATGAGCCGGAAGGAATGTTGCAATATTGTCCTGCACGCTAACGATTCAGCCAGCTCACCTGCTCCTTTAAAAAAAAAGCAAGGAAAATTAGAATAGTAACCTGACATTAAGTGTTATTTGTAAGGTGGCGAACTGGCAGAAACGTTAGCACGCCGGGCGCAATGCTTAGCGGCATTTCGATTGCCGTTACATTCTGAATTAAAACTCCGCCGAGGTCGACTTTGCCTTTCACCTTTTCGGGGTCGATAAATTAAGTACCAGTTACGCACTGGGGTCGATGTAATCGTCTTAATCCCTTTGTCTGTCATTGTTTGTGCCCTCTATGTTTAGCCCCTTGTGGGCAATAAAGAAATAAGAATCGTTAGCACGCTGGACGAAATGCTAAACGATAATTTCGCCCGTCGCTCCGATCTAAGTTCAATTCTGCCGAAGTCTTCTTTACCTTTCATCCTTTCGGCGTCAATAAAATAAGTACCAGTTGAATACTGGAGTCGATGTAATCGACTCATCCCAGCCACCAAAATTGCTGTTTTTGTGGAAAAATCTGAAGCTATATTAAGTGTTATTTGTGACTCGTAGTTCACAAATAGACGTAATATTATGTTATTTGTGTGGTGTCTATATTTCACATGGTTGAAGTTACACATCACGCGGAAGAATTTCACGCCATTCTTTCCATATCTCAACATAACTTCAGTTAGGATGTGTAATGGTGTAAAAATAAAATAACTGACCAAAAAAAAAAAAAAACATTATCGAGAGAAACAATAGGAAATGTTTTATCGATTAATACCGATCACTAGAAACTTGAAACTAAAAAGAAAATCAATAAAAGGATAATTAATTGAGAGATCTCTGCTTCTGTTAATTAACAGAGCGAACACTGCCGAAATCTAGTTATGTATAGGTGCGTGTGTGTATCTATCTTCGTAAGTTGAGCGTGTGTTTGCCTGAGCACGCGCGCGTGTGTGTATGTGAGTGTCTATGTGTGTGTGAACGTGTGAACGTGTGATTGTGTATATGTATATGCGTGCCTTTCTGCGTTTATATCTGTCCATACCCAAAGCATTTACGATTCAACGTCAGTTCACTATGGAATGCGTGAAATTTATCTTCCTCTTTTTGTGTCCGTTTATATGTGTGCGCGGTGCGCGCGTGGACGTTCGCGTGCATGTATTTGCGTATGAGTGGAGGCGCAATGACCCAGTAGTTAGGGCAGCGGACTCGTGGTCATAGGATCGTGGTTTCGATTCCCAGACCGGGCGTTGTGAGTGTTTATTGAGTGAAAATACCTAAAGCTCCACGTGTGGCTCCGGCAGGGGATGGTGGCGAACCCTGCTGTACTCTTTCACCACAACTTTCTCTCAGTCTTACTTCCTGTTTCTGTTGTGCCTGTAATTCAAAGGGCCAGCGTTGTCACACTGTGTCACGCTGAATATTCCCGAGAACTACGTTAAGGGTACACGTGTCTGTGGAGTGCTCAGCCACTTGCACGTTAATTTCACGAGCAGGCTGTTCCGTTGATCGGATCAACTGGAACTCTTGACGTCGTAAGCGACAGAGTGCCAACAACAACAACATTTGCGTATATGTCTGTGTATGATGCGCATGTCTATATGAGTTTCTTTTTTTTTTTTTTATTAACCAAGTGATGTCTTGTAAAGAACAGAACAGCGTGTCAACTACTGGATTTACACACAAGAAAACTATTTTGTCCTGGTTCGCACCTTTTCAATGGCAGATACTTAGTTTCACTGGATTTACTGACCATCAGTATCTAGTCCGCTAGGAAATTTTGCTTTATTTATTTGTCTGTTTATATCATATAAATGTACGCCCAGCATATCATCATTGGTAGGTAATGTGCCCCGTAACCTAGCGCTTCGGCAAATAAGTCTTGGGGTCGATTTGTTCGACTGAAGGCGGTGCTGCAGCATAGCCGCAGTCAGATGATTGAAACAAGCAAAAGAGTAGAAGAAAGAACATATATATATATATATATATATATATATATATATATATATATATATATATATATGTTCTTTCTTTTGCTCTTACATGCATGCATATGTATATATATTCCGTATTCCCGATCGTCATACTAATACATCCTTCTGTTATTTACACCACCCGTCCTCGTCTGTTGTTGTTTTTTCGTACATTCTCCCATATATATATATATATATATATATATGCATGTATGTAAGTATTCAGTTTATCTATCAGATGGAGATTAATTTTTCGCATTAATACTTATATTGAAATTGAAAATATACACAACTACTTATAAAGGTACATACTTAGATCTATATATGTATGCAACTGTGCATGTGTTTATATATACATACGTACATATATATACATATACATACATACCTATATATATATATATATATATATATATATATATATATATATATATATATATATATATATATATATATAGATAGAAAGATACATAGATAGATACACACATACATACATACATACATACATACATATATACACACATACTTATAGATACAGATACGTATTTTTGTGTACGTGGTTATGTGTGTGTGTGAGTATAATTTCTTTTCTTTGTCTGTACATGACACCTCGTAATCAGATATGCATTCACACTTGCGCGCACAAGACCGTACACACACACATATACAGGCATTGACAACTACACAAAGACACACACACATATGTATAGTGTAAATATATTATATAGCTAATTCATACAAAGAACATAGATAAAACAACCGAAGATATAAACAAAAGCGGACACACTGCCACACACAAAGACACTGCTTTACCTTCCGTTCACTCTTTGCCTGTCTATCTGTCTGCCTCTCTCTCTCTCTCTCTCTCTCTCTCTCTCTCTTCCTGTTTCTCTCACTAACATTCTTTTATATTCATGCATTTCTATCTTTAAGTATGTATGCACGCTGGTAATATGTATGTATGTATGTATGTATGTATGTATGTATGTATGTATGTATGTATGTATGTATGTATGTATATGCATGTATGTGTCTATATATATATATATATATATATATATATGTGTGTCTATATCCCGTTTTTCTATGTATGTATATATATGGTGTGTCGTGTGTGTGTGTGTGTGTGTATGTGTGTATATGATTTCACGTGTATGTAGATATCTATGTATCCTGCTTAAGAACTATATCATCGTATACGACAATCTCATATGCGACTTTACGCGCTATGATCAAACTGTCAAGACAATATGGCGGAAAAACTAAAATTGAGAACGAAACAAAACAAACACGGATAATGTTCCATCTTATCAAAACGATTCTACGTACAGCAATACCACTCACAACAAGAACAAGAACAACAAGACGATAATTCACCAAAACAATATATTAGTTTTCAATTGGTTATTGTGAGAATTAGCCAAATGCATTCATTCATCTGACAATAACACGTGTAAGTACACTGATATACACACACACACACACAGAGATTTATATATATATATATATATATATATATATATATATATATATATATATATATATATATATATATATATATATATATATATATATATATATATATACATATATATATATATGCACGCATGTACACGCTATACGTTGCTGCTTACATATAAGCATAAAGCATTTATTCATTCCTACAGCTTAGGTCACTCACGTACAAACACACACACACACACACACACACATACACAAACGCACACACATTCACATATACGCAGGCACACACACAGTCAACTCTATAACATACAGTATTCGCTATATATGTAGCTTAAACTCATGGCCACTCGTAACGGTTCGAACACAAACACATCCTAGCTTGCATAGAAATATCAATACGTATTTTCATCTACACATTTAATTTCATACACGTAAACATTTTCGTTACATATGCGCACACGGACGCACAAACACAAGACGCGCACGCATACACATACACACATACAATTTCGTATAGGAACACATATACACGCATATATATTCACATCACATACCGATGAATGCACTAAGATATTTCTCGTTCTCATTATCTAACACAAAAGCAACATTTAGATTAATGCGCATACTCCCATACAGAACACGGTTTTATGCACACACACACACACACACCCACCCACACACACACACACACACACACATACACACACACATACACAACGCACGCACACACATACACACACACGCGCACACATACATGTCACATACGCACACACATACATACACACAAGTAAAAGCTTTCGTATAACTTATCAATCGTAATCTTCAACTTATGGTGAGTCCCCTAACTGAAAAATTTCCTATTATAGTAAACCTTGAGTAAAGTCAGATGACTAAAGCATATCTCTTTCCTAAGCTTTACTCCCGACTTGAGTTTAACTTGGTATTGTGTTTAAACTCCCGTACTGTGACTTCCTGTACTATAAATTACGGGAAGTAGCAAAATCTGTAAATTAACTCACTAATGTCCTTACAGTATTAACATTTGCTGTGAGTTCAAATCCCGATCAAGTCATTTCATCCGTCAGCGATTCAATAAAATTGACAACAACCTCCGTCCTATACATGAAGAACACTCGCAAATATTATCTACGAGAAGAATATTCGAGGTCTAGAGATTTGATTTCTGCACAATTCACTTTGTTTTTATTATTCTGTTATTAGTTTTACTCATTGGCATCACTTTCAGATTGATCATATTGATTCTCTTCCTCACCCTACCATTAATTACCATTAACACACATGCTCACCTGGGTGTGTGGTAAGAAGCTTGCTTTCCAACCACATGAATCCAGGTTCCGTCCCACTGCGTAGCATCTTGGGTAAATGTCTTCTGCTATAGCCTCGCGCCGACCAAAACCTTGTGAGTAGATTTGGTAGACGGTAACTGAAAGATGGCCGCCGTATATATATATATGTTTGTGTGTGTGTGTGTGTGTGTGTGTTTGTGCGTGTGCGTGTGTGTCTGTGTGTGTGTGTGTCTGTGTGTCTACGTGTGTGTGTCTACGTGTGTGTGTCTTTAGATCTGTGTTTGTCCCCTATCACCGCTTGACAACCGATGTTGGTGTGTTTAGAATAAGTATCAGGCTTAAATAAAAGGTCCTGGGGTCGATTTCTTCAACTAAAACTCTTCACAGCGATGCCGAAGCATGACCGCAGTCAAGTGACTGAAACAAGTAAAAGATATAAAAATAAAAGATGTCAAGCGAGTTGTTAAAATTGATCTTGTTCTGTCTAGTTTCTCGAACGATTTCCCAATGAGTCAAGTTCGCAATTTTGCACTGTGGCTAACCAGTCATTTGTACATTTTGAACTACTCAAGAAATAACTCGTCACTTTCCACTACCTCTGCATGCGGCAGAATGCGCACCACTACAGTATTCAATCTTTGGCAAGAGCCATCTGTCACGTCAGTCTGGGGTGTCCATCTACTACAGCGGCAGTCCGTGGGTGCTGATGAACCCTCCTGGTTGCCTGTTGAGGGTCTTGAAGTGGCACCATTAGCCCGAATCTATGTTATTGGACACTCATCATGCTAGTTTCATCAACCATAATTTTCCTTGCTAGCTTAGGCCAAGATGGAAGAGGGTATTAATTCTGGAGTTTTACTTCTAGATTGATTGCTTTCACCGCATCTAAGGAGCTAAATCTGTCCTTACAAAAATCTACTCAGGATGTAAGCCGAACATATATATATACTGCGCATACACACACACACACACACACACACACACACACACACACACACACATACATACATATATACACATGTTGCCATTACAAAAATACTCTCCTCTGTATATTTGCTATAAGAATTATTACTATCAGTAACTTGGCTTGCTACGTAGCTTTTAATAATACAAATACAGAAAAAAAAATATTGTAGCATTGAGGAAAGAAGGAAAGAAAGAAAAAAAAGTGTAATGAAGTTGAAAGAAATCAATTATGCAGTAGTTGTCTTGATACAGTCGTTGACTATTATTACTTCCACAACAATTCACAAAATCAATGGCAATTAACCTTTAGGAAAGGGACCATTTCTAAGATGTACTATTCGGAACCATCTTCAAGCAGAAGATAAAACTGATGTAATTGTCCGAACGGTCATTAAATTTGAAACAGCCCATTAAAGCCCGACCTACACTTAGATCAATCGTTTAGATTACGGCAAACTTCTAAATCTACTAACACACAACTGAAGTGTAATAAATAAAAGCACACAGAGAGAGAGAAGAAACGGTGTGTGCGGGCGTTGTTAGAAAATCGCTGAATAAGTAACCATCTCGTATCGAGAAAATACTTCCACCACTAACTCCACTACCACCATCACCACCACCAACTATCATGTAGTACACAATTGAGTGTAAATAAATATGCAAAGTATCGTAATATATAACGAATTCTTCACATAATAAATACACTGAATGCTGTCTCCGCTAAGGGGAGAGTGAAATATTTCGATGTAAGTGTGGTTAGTTTTCACATATAAATGATGTTATAGGATGGTTTTTAACGAATGCGGTGTTGTCTTCATGTCACCGAGCGCAGCCTAATTGACGAAATACCTGCAGTTACTCATAGCATATTTGTGCATATATTGCATATGTTTCCTATTGTGTATGCGCGTATATATATATACATGCGTATATACAAGGATATATTTATATATAGGCGTATATGTATATATATATACATGTGTGTGTGTGCGTATATGTAGATAGATAGGAATAGAATGAAATGTATTTATATACATACATACATACATACATGCATACATACATATAAATATATATGAATATATATACATACATACATATAAATATACATGAATATATATGTATATAGTCACCTATATACAATTACACCCACATGTATTCTTATACCTTTGTGTATGTTTTAGTTTCAAAATATGAGGTAGGATTTATTCGTTAGAATCTGTTACTACCCCTAGTTCGCTTCTTGTTTCCAGCAGAAGTTGTGATGTTTCTAAATTCTAAATTTCATTCCTTCTCTGGTGTCCAAATTCCCCCGTTAATGTCTACAAGATGCTAAGACTAGCGAATGGGTAATACAGTTCTATATTTAAGAGATGAGGAATTATGTACATTATTTACATTATTTATAATTGACGGATATTTGTCCTCATCTGGTTTGTTGTTAACATAACGTTTCGGCTAATATACCCTCCAGCCTTCATCAGGTGTGCTGGGGAAAGTTCGAACCTAGGTTGGGCAAGTGTCTTCTACTATAACCATGTGAGTGGATTTGTAAGGCGGAAGCTGAAGGAAGCTCGGCATACATATATATGTGTGTGTGTGTGTGTGTGTGCGTGCGTGTGTGTGTGTGTACGTGTGTGTGTGTGTGTGTGTGTGTGTGTGTGTGTGTGTGTGTGTGTTTGTGTGTGTGTTTGTCCCCTCAAAATCGCTTCACAACGGATTCTGAAATCTTTACGTCTCCGTCACCAAGCTGTTCGGCAAAAGTGACCGATAGAATAAGTACTAGGCTTACAAACAATAAGACCTTGGGCCGATTTGCTCGACTAAAGGTGGTGCTCTAGCATGGCCGCTGTAAAAGAATAAAAGAATCTATATTATTATTATTATTATTATTGTTATTATTATTACTATTATTATTATTATTGAGTGAGAGAGCAGAGCATGCCATCAAAGTGACACTGGGGTAAAATATACGAAGCCCATTATGTCCATCATGACTACCAGTCTGCTAAGGGTACACCAGGCACATGCATCACAACCATATGTGCGCGACATGGTGATCTCATATCATGATAAACAGCGTATGACCTCGCAGTTGGGGCCCAGTTAGAATTTTCTTCAGGTCGAATAGCCCATCCCGCTCAAAAGTTCCCTGAATAAGGTTTGTTTAAGGATGTTGAGCAAAACACCCATGTTTCCAAAGGTGAATTATTCAAACGCCAAAGAATTCCTCTCAACACATGGCTATGATGCTCCCCCACTACTTCTGCTCATGATCAGAGATGCACATATCGTCAGCCACCAAGGGGCATGCTCAACTGGCTAAAGTCAAACAACTGACAAGCAAATCTTTGGTATTAAGCACGATATTTGCTGTAGCCCATCTTTTATACCAAGACAAAACAATGTACATAATAACACTTCCAATCAATTAAGATCAGAAGCCATGAGAGCTAGTGCCTGGTACTATTATTATTATTATTATTATTATTATTATTATTATTCAGTAGTTTTATTTTTATAACGTGCTTTCACTTCACTACCGAGCGCAGCTCTGTGCACCTTGGGTATGTGCTGTGGTTTGCTGTGGTGCTCTTATGTTTACTGTATTGAAAGTGTTTTGCGTAGAATGTGTGCAGTACCCAGTAGTGCAATTTTCTGTATGTTATATATATTTGTAAGTCCTGGTGTTTTTGTTATGTATTTGTCTGAATATTTTTTTATTATACCTAAGGCACCTACTATGATAGGAATTGTTTCTGTTTTTAGATTCCACATTCGAGTTATCTCTATTTCCAGGTCTTTGTATTTTGAAAGTTTTTCCATTTCTTTTAGAGAAACGTTGTCATCTGCTGGTATTGAAACATCAATTAGAAGGCATTTTTTTCCTTCATGATCTTTGACAACTATATCTGGTCTATTTGCCTTAATTTCTCTATCTGTGTGTATTGGCATATCCCAGAGTATGGTTGCTTTCTCGTTTTCTGTGACCTTTTCTGGCGTGTGTTTATACCATCTTTTTTCTGTTGCTATTCCATAATGTTGGCATAGCTTCCAGTGTATATAGGTCCCAGCTCTGTCGTGTCTGTGAATATATTCCTTCCTAGCCAGGACTGGGCAGCCAGAGATAATATGATTTATTGTTTCTTGTCGATCTCCACATATTCTAGAGTTACTTGTTATATTTCTTTTCATTATGTGTTTTTGGTAATTTCTGGTGGGGAGGCTTTGGTCTTGTGCAGCAATTAAAAATCCTTCAGTCTCTGCTTTGAGTCCTGAGCTTCTCAGCCATTGCTGGGATTTTTCTCTGTCTATTTCTTTCGCATTTAGTTTAGCCCAGTATTTACCATGTAGGGGCTTTTCTTGCCATCGCTTTATCATGGTCCGTTGCTGTTCTAGTTTTAGTTTGGATTTCATTTGTTTTATAGCTTTTGTTGTTTCTTCTTCTTCTTCTTCGTATTTGTTAGGTAGATTGATTTCTTGTTTGTATTTGTCAGCTTCCTTAAATACTGAAAACAGTTTTTTGTTTTGCTCGTGTTTTGTGGCTATTTGTATTAGTTTCCCTTGCTTCTGGAGTAGGTATTTTTGCAGTCCTATGGTGGTTATTTTATAATAGTTTTCTAGCTGTATAAGACCCCTGCCACCTTCTGTGCGTTGTATATATAGCCTTTCTATGTCAGATTTTGGGTGGTGCATCCTATATCCTGTCATTATTTTTCTTGTTTTCCTGTCTATTTTACATAGTTCGTTTAGTGTCCAGTTAAGGATGTTGTAGCTGTAGCTTATAACTGGGACAGCTAAAGTGTTGATACCCATTATCTTGTTTTTAGTATTGAGCTCTGTTTTTAGTATTGATCTAACTCGTCTATAGTACTCTTTCTTTATTTTTTCTTTCATTTGTGTATGTTGTATCCTATCTAGTTCATTGACTCCTAACTACTTATATGGTTGGCTTTCGTCTAGTTCTCTTATTTCATTGGCTTTATCTAGTGTTATATTGCTACTTTTAACTAATTTTTCTCTTTTCAGGGTTGCTTTGGCACATTTTTCTAATCCGAATTTCATTTCTATTTCCTTGGTAAAGCCGTGTACTGTCTGTAGTAGTGTTTCTAGCTCTTTGTCGTTTTTTGCATATAATTTTAGGTCATCCATATATAGAAGGTGGCTGACTGTTTTTCCATAGCATTTGTAACCGCATCCAGTTCTATTTAGCAATTCTGTTAGAGGTGTGAGTGCCAGGCAGAACAGGAGTGGAGAGAGCGTGTCTCCCTGGAATATTCCTCTTCTAATGGGGATGGCTTTCGTTTTCACAAGTCCCTCTTTTGTTTGGAGCTGTAGCACTGTCTGCCATTTGTTCATTGAGTGCTCTATGTATTTTATGATAATTGGTGCCACCTTGTTTATGGCTAGTGTTTCCAGAATCCACGTGTGGGGAACACTGTCGAAAGCCTTTTGGTAGTCCACCCAGGCCATACTGAGGCCTTTCTTCTTTCTGCGGCTGTCTTCAGTTATGGCTTTATTGATCAATAATTGATCTTTACAGCGGTATGAGCCCTTGCAGCATCCCTTCTGCTCTTCTGGAAACAGGTTGTTATTTTCCAGGTGTTTACTCACTCTCTGCGATATTATTGCAGTAAAGGCTTTGTAGATCGTAGGGAGACAGGTTATAGGTCTATAGTTTTGTGGTTTCTCCGTTTCCGTGGATTTGGGGATTAAGATGGTTTTCCCTTTTGTGAGCCATTCAGGCATTGTTTCTGGATCTGCTATTATGTTGTTAAAGTTTTCTGCCAGCTTTTTATGCATTGCTGGCAGGTGTTTTAACCAGAAATTGGGGATCTTGTCGTGTCCAGGTGCTTTCCAGTTGCTTGGTTTTTGCAGTCTCTGGGTGACCTCTTCAGTTGTTATAGGGGCCCAGAGTTGCTCAAGTCCTAAGTTCGTTGTTTTAATGGTCCTTTTTTGGGGTTGTTGCTTCACCGACCATATTTGTTTCCAGAATTTCTCTAGTTCTTCTTATCATTATTATTATTATTATTATTATTATTATTATTATTATTAATATTATTATTATTATCATTATTATTATTATTATTATTTTATTATTATTATTAGTATTATTTTTTTTTTTAACTATTGCAAACTTCTCATATAAGGAGTCCTGTAGACACTGCTACTTCAAACTGTTGCTCACATTTCGTGACATAATTAGCGAAATTGTAAAATGTTATACATTTCATATCACATTAAACATGTGGAATATTAGAAGGCGAAGTTTGATTTCCTATACTACCCAAATTTAAGATTAATTTGCTAAACGCTTTTCTGTAGAGCAAGCAATAAAATAGGGGTCGAACGAAATTGATCATGATGCAGTAGTTTTACTTTATTTTATTGCCAACAAAACAAAAACAAATCGGATAACATTTCATATGTATATAAAATGTTAACCGTTTTCTATATATGTTGATATATGTACATATACATACATACATACACAGACACACAGACACACAGACACACACACACACACACACACACACATATATATATATATATATCCTAATATGATAATGAGCGTGGTGTTTTTATATATTTGTCCAAAATCACGCAGTGGGAGTGAAGGGAAAGAAGAGAAAATGGTATTTCAGTGAAGGAGGAGTAGTGAGACTTATAGCCATGAGTGAGAGAAAGTAATAGCAAAGAGAGAGGGGAATTGGCAAAAAGAGCATCGTGTGTCGTCTACTATAATTGTCTACTATAATAATACTCTTATGTATTTCTCCGTCACAACATATCAATGAGAGAGGAAGGGGTGATCCTCCGATAGAAGTGGGATGGTGAAATGTCAACGGTGAAAGAAAAATCAAACAGCGCTTCAATTCTGTGTGAGTATATGCGTGTATGTGTAAAGGGAGGGGTGAGAATGTTTGTGTGTATGTGTGTGTGTGTGTGTGTGTGCATGTGTGTAAAATATATTTATATATTTGAGTGAGTGTATATGTTTTATATATATGAGTGAGGGTGTACGTGTTTGTGTATGTTTATTTACAAAGATACATAGAAAATAGAATTAGAGACACGCGCATTTACATATAGCTATATATATATAAATCACTGCGTGGGCAGGTGTCTTCTACTATAACCCCGGGCCGACCAAAGCCTTGTGAGTGGATTTGGTAGATGGAAACGGAAAGAAACCTGTCGTATGTATGTATATGTATATACTTGTGTTTGTGTGTCTGTGTTTGTCCCCTCAACATCGCTTGACAACCAATGCTGGTGTGTTTACGTCCCCGTAACATAGCGGTTCGGCAAAACACAGTGATAGAATAAGTACTAGGCTTACAAAGAATAAGTCCTGGGGTCGATTTGCGGTGCTTCAGCATGGCCGGAGTGAAATGACTGAAACAAGTAAAAGAGTAAAAGCGTAAAAGAGGCACACTTAAAAAGGAAAGAAGCGGAGTGTGACAAAGTATAGAAAACTGCGTTCGTTACAGACTGTGCTACTCATGCATATAAATGTATACATATGCACAG
>NC_142928.1:64691992-64696992 GCF_046866305.1 Octopus bimaculoides
AAGATATTCAAGCTATGACCAGCCAGTCTATATTTTAGTCTTCGGACAGCATGCTCCAATGTGTTCTTCCTCAAGATTGCAGTGTATGATTCGATTGAGATTTAACTACGATGTCACGTACGTCAAGTAGATTCTTCTTTGAATTCACGTTTGAGTTAAGAAGAATTTGACTGTTATTTCTAGGTATCCGAGTGACTATACAGAGATACGTAGCTCGAAGTAAACTTGGATGTTGCTGTTGTTTGATTCCAGGTCAGTTCTGAGCGAACAAATCTATGACCAAATTCGCAAACATGTTTGTTTGTCAGAAACGACGTTATCTAAAACATCGTTTATTTATAACGGTAGGGTTTAGTTTGACGGAAATTTGATTACTAATTCCAGGAAGTCGAACGAACAGTTTGAAGCTCTTTTGTTGCAAACCTAGACTAGGTTATCTTCAGTGGAGGAATATAAAATTAGATAGCAATACAGCAGCCAGACAAGACTATACTGTTCGTTCAGAAACCAGCTCTCTTACTCTCTGGCACTTTGTATATCTTCGGAGAGATGTTTTGGTTACATGCAGAGATATACTTACATAAGCCTCATTCTAATAACGATTGCTATGGTCTGTGCTCAAGTGTTGCTGCTACTACTGTTGAAGTAATAGTTGCTATGTTTGTTGCTATTGCTGGTTTTCTTATTAGTACAGGTGTGGTTGCTAACTACTATTATTCCTACAGATTTTGCTGTTTTTGATGTTTCGTTTCTGTTCTTGTTCTAATGCTGTTATTGTCACAGCTGCAGTTATTGATAACGTCATTGTTGCTGTAATATCATAATTGTTATTGAAAGGCAGCGAGCTGTCAGAATCGTCAACACGTTGAGCAAAATGCTCAGCTGCATTTCGTCCATCCTGCTATTTTGAGTTCAAACTCCACCGGCGTCGACCATGCTATTCTATCTTTTTCGGGGGGAGGGGTCGATAAAATAAGTACCAATTGAGTACTAGGATCGATGTAATCGACTTAATCCCTCCCCCACTCCAGAAATTAGTGGCCTTATGCCAAAGTTTGAAACCGATATGATTATATTTACTGAAAGGCGACATGCTGGCAGAACTGTTAATACGCCGGGGGAAAAAAAATTAGCTGCATTTCGCCCGTCCTTACGTTCTGAGTTCAAATTCCGTCGAGGTAGACTTTACTTTTCATCATATCGGAATCGATAACATAAGTACCAGTTGCGTATTGGTGTCGATGTAATCGACTATCCTCATCCACAAAATTTCAGTTCTTATGCCTATAGTAGAAAAATCATCATCATCATCATTATTATTATTATTATTATTATTATTATTATTATTGCTAATATTAGTGTTATTACTGCTGTTTCTCTTGTTGTTGTTGCTGTTTTTGTTGTCCTTCTTGTTATTTTTGCTGTTTGCTGTTATGCTCGTTGTTTTTGTTTAGACGGCTGTTTCGTTATTAATATCGTTTTATTATTTTTTATCGTTCTTGCTGTTCTTTTATGCTATCATAGTTATTCCTAATGCTGTTACACTTCTTGCTAACAGCACTGCTACAGTTACAAATACCGCTGCTGTTATCGCCGTTGTTAGTGTTGTTGTTGTTGTTCATAGTGTTGTTGTTGTTGTTCATAGTGTTGTTGTTGTTGTTGTTGTTGTTGTTGTTGTAAAATTTTGCAATTTACGTCGCCTGTCCAAACGAAAACCCAATAAAATTGTAACCCCAATAAAACTATAACTGATGAGATTTTCAGCTCAGATTTGAAAATGAGAATTGTAATAAAATTCTTGTTTGATTTCTAGGTGAGTTATTGTTGCTGTTGTTGTTGTTGTTGTTGTTTTTGTTTTTGTTGTCGATGTTAATGTGGTGGTTGTTTCTGTTCTTGTTTTACTCTCCTTTTCCCCATTTGTTACATGTATTACGCATTCATTTCCACAACATGAATGAGCTCACACAAACAAACCAACACACATCGTTAGCGCATGTATAAGTAATCACTCTTATAAATTCAAGACAGAGATACATCTTTATATGTATATAGACACACATATATGCCTTATATGTGTATGTATATATATATGTATTCATGTATATGCATATATACGCATATATATATATATATATATATATATATATATATATATATATATATATATATATATATATATATATATATATATATATGATTCGCCATGATAGATCGCTAACCACTACACACAATTTTTTTTTCCTTGTTTCATTCTGTGTTCCTTTCTGTGGAAGAGCGTAGGCTCGAAACGTTAATGACTTTTTTCAATTCCTGAGCGTTATACTAATACATCTATTTGTTTTCTACACCACCTTCTTTGTCTGTTGTTTTGTGTGAATTCTCCCTATATATATATATATATATATGTAAACCATGTTGGCAAAATAACATAGTCTGCCATGGACACCTGTGCTTTGGTTCTTTCTTTCTTTTTCTTTTCTTCCTTTTTTTGTCACTTTTGCTATGAATTAAATTAATGAATTCAACGGGATACACCGTCTGCAAGTAGTTGGGTTCAGCATATTATCCTCCATTTTCTAATTGTTACACAAATTTTGGGTAAAACCTCCGCTTTTACCCGCTCCCATTGATTGCACCTAGGATAGCACTAGTGTAGCAATAATTGGGTACCCTCCCAGCAGTATACTGGATAGATACTATCCCTTAGTGGGTTGAACCCCCAACCCCTAACTCTCTCACGTTATATATATATATATATATATATATATATATATATATATATATATATATATATATATATATATATGGATATATATATATATGTATATACACATATGTGCATATATGTATATATATATATATACCCATATATATATATATGGGTATATATGCATGTATGTGCATATATGTATGTGTGTGTGCGTATGTGTGTGTAAGATGAAAAAAATGAAACATCAACATCTCTCGAACATCCTTCTTTGGTTCGTAATAATTGTGCTGACTGTTATATATGATTCCATCTTTACTGTTAAGACCGGAAACCCGATACAGAACTTACCTTTCGGATGAGAGTATTCATTTATACGTAATTCCAGCAACCGGTAATTCTATTATATGTATATATATATATATATATATATATATATATATATATATATATATATATATATATATATATATATATATATATATATATCCCAAATGGAGACAACACACATGCTTCTATGTGATAAGCTAGAAAATTGCCGAAGTATTCCCTAATATGAAACAAATGGTAGCGTTAGTGTTAATGCCCAAGAAACTTAATCCACTAATGCGGTACTGAACACTCATTGTCATTGTTCGATATTTACGTATATATATATATATATATATATATATATATATATATATATATATATGTATATATGTATATATATATATATATATATATATATATATATATATATATATATATATATATATATATATATATATATATATATATATATATATATATATATATGGGAGAATATACAAATAATAACAACAGACGAGGACAGGTGGTGTAAATAACAAAAGTATATATTAGTATGACGCTCGGGAATACGGAAGGTCTTTGACGTTTCGAGCTACGCTCTTCAACAGAAAGAATACGGAGACAAGGAGAAAAACACGGAGAAAAAAAATTGAATAGTGTTCAGTCAACGGTCAAATATATACATATATATATGTATATATATATATATATATATATATATATATATATATATATATATATATATATATATATATATATATATATACATATATATACATACATATATATATATATATATATATATATATATATATATATATATATATATATATATATATATATATATATATATATACATATATATATGTATATATATGTATATATATATATATATATATATGTATATATATACATATATATATATATATATATATACGTATATATATATATGTATGTATGTATACACACACACACACACACACACTTATATATATATATATACATAATCATACATTATATATATACATAATCATACATTATATATATACATATGTATGAATTACATGTACGTATATCTTTGCATATATGAACATGTATATACATATATGTGTATTTATATCTCGATAGATAATTAGATAGATACAAATCCATATGCGTGTGTGTGTGAGTGCGTGTGTGCTTGTGTGTTTGCGCGCGCGCGTATGTGTGTATAGAAACGTATACATCTACATGACTAATTTTTAATATACCAATTTCGGTGAAAAAAAAAAGGACGTACGCATCAGCTTCCTTACAATCTATAACTACGCATTTCTACAGCAAGCATTAAATCGTAGCTTTTAATATAGGTTTATGCGTGTCAGCGAGTATATGTGTGTGCGGATGTTTGTTGTAAATACATATCCCTTAACTGCATATATATCTTATATCTATCATGAATCTGCGAATCCTGCTGTCATCTTGTTAAGCTCATGCACACTTTATATATATATATACATATATATATGTTTTTGTGTACATGCATGTGTACCGCATACATACATACATACATACATACATACATACATACATACATACATACATACATACGTATTGCACATGGACATATGAAGTGAAAAGGAGACAGCTAGCGAGAATTACCATAGCAAATTGGAAAGTTATTCGCTGAAGGGATCAATTCACAGGGTGTAAATAAAATGGAAATTTCAACATATTTTTTTTTTTTTCACAATATAACACAGAATGGAAGAGAATGGGAGATATACACAGATATATAGGTAGAGATGAGTATTAAGGGGAAGCAACAGAGAAGGTGAGAGGATGAAAATGAGCTGAAATTTGCGAAGGTGTAGGCTGGAAGTGTTTGGGGCGAAAAATGATCGGAAATTGCATATTTACTGGGTGTTTTTTGTTTTTTTTGGTTACACATATAAACACACATACACACATGTACAATTGATATGGAGATAGGAATGCTTAT
>NC_142928.1:64704492-64716992 GCF_046866305.1 Octopus bimaculoides
ATGAACGCAAACAGGGAGAATGATAATAAAAATAATTTTTTCGGTTTCAGTTGGACAACAGTTGTTGCGAACGAAGCGGAGAAATAAAAATGGTGATTTAAAACAGCAATCTGTTTTATAGCCAAAGTTTTACTATGTATCAGGTTTTGAAATATATGTTGAAAATACCATATCATTAGGTGTCAGCTTATGAAAAAACAAAAGCAAAAAGACAACAAAACAACCCACCCAACTTGGTTTGTTTTGTAAATTCACTTATTTATTAATTCACATGGATTTTTGTTGGTTTATTATTATTATTATTGATTTTTTTAAAAAAGTTATATGTCGTTTATTTTTCATTGGTAATATCGGCAAAGGAAAAACAAGTATGTTATATATTTATTTTACACGTGACTATGTTTAGACACTTGTACGCACGCATGCACACTCCGACACACAAGCGCACGCACGCATATGCACAACATACACATAATGTTTGTATTTATAAAGCAATAATAGTTATTACCGTGTGTGCTACCATATGTTTCGTAGTTATCGTCCTCGGTTAAGTCGCATTGCATTATGGATACAAATACGTTGTTGTATGCCTATATGTATGTATATCTATCTAACTACAGTTTATAATTATAATTATAAACTGCGGTTTAAACGATAAATTACCTGCCTCTGGATACCGTCTAACAAAGACGGTACCCACGCAAGTAATCTCCAGGAGTGCCTACGGATTTAACTATCCCCTGGTTGCTTAGATACTTCAGAATACCCCTGAAATATTGAAGCAATCCTATCATATATCTATCTAACTATCTATAAGTCACGTGAGTAAGAAGTGCATGAAGTGCAAGAAAATGCACTTGGTGTATTTAAAAGATTTATTTACATATACTTAACCTGAATCATAATTTCAGGGTGTTTGAAAGCGATGGGAGACAGAGAAATCTGAAGCTATGCCGTATTTGTCTTAACTTTGACTGGGTTTTCAAAATCATTTCCATTTTATGCAGTGATTATGACATAGATTTCCATCAGCTGAGGTTCAGTTTGGTTGGTTGAAAGTGGTCACAAAGTCAGATGTCATGTTACTTGTACGAGTAATAGCAACACCACAATCTATTACTGTATTATTCCTGTGAGTGTGTCACGTAACAAGATAACAATTGCGCATTATGCCCGTGTATTAGGTCATGTAACAGTATGGACGATAAGTGCACCAAAAGTTAAAGCTATATTAATCCGGTACATGTTTCGTATGACAGTATAAACAACAGGTCAGTAAAGCTAAAAACTAAATAGCTTCTTTGTATGAGAATGACAGTAATTTGTGCGTGTGTGTGTCTATAAGTGCTATGTGTTTGTGTGAAAGCATGTGAACTACACAACGTAACGTTTGTCTTCGATGTGCTCTTATAGGTTATTCAGTTGTCATTTGTATTTTTAATACACAATTTTTTTTCATCTGCCTGCTTTAGATTTATGGTTTTGTCAGAACAAAGGTAAAGTAGGAAGACAAGAAAATTTGGTGATTTTTTCTTTTCTCACCCACCCACCCCCAATAAGTCGAAATGTTCACTTAGAGGAATCTGTCTGCCACAGGATCTAATATTTATTTCCCCTGAACAGAATTTATATTTCATAAGATAATCTTGCTTTGGCCTATATAATTTTCATAAGAACCATTCATTTTATAGCATAAATTCATTTTTTGAAGAACTCATTAAGTGAATCTTTTAGTGGAAAGATGTCCTGGTTTGAATTTCTAAGATAGAGCATGTATAAGGTCGACGCAGATTCTGCAATTATGGCATCTCAAATTTTTAACTATTATGGTTGTGGTGTTGTGGCTAATTTCCTGCAAGTGAGTTATATTTTTAGGGATTTGGTTGTGTTTGTTTTTCATTATTTCGAAGATTTCAAGAATTTTAAAATTCTTGGTACTTGCTTGATCAATGTTATACTTTGATGTATAAAGTTGTATGTTTTTGTATTTCATTTGTTTTGTGTGGTGCTGTAAGGTAGGATATTTAGTGTATTCCAATTGTTTTATGTTCTTGTTTGTTCTCTTCAGCACCACATATCAAGAGAGGCAACTCCGAAATTGATGAGGAATTGAAGTGTCCTTTATTGCATATCCGTAAATATTATTCATTACAAATATTGGTTGGAAAGCCGAAACAAATATGTGATTAGAAAATAAGCAGTGAAGGCGAGCAATCAAACTCGAGGCTGTTCAAATAAACTTGAAAAATATTTGAGATTCTTGTCTTAAGTAAGACTGTTTATCTCGATGTCAAACTGCAGTGAAAATCTTTAAATGTTCAAATACCTTCCAATCGTCTTTGAACTGGATTTAAATTTTAATACGTTCCTTCACTGCTTTCACATCTACTCGTTTATATATGTCTATATTTGTGTGTGTGTGTGTGTGTGTGTGTGTGTGTGTGTGTGTGTGTGTGTGTGTGTGTGTGTGTGTGTGTGTGTGTATGTGTGTGTGTGTGCGTTTTGTGATGTGAGCTCACAACGCCATGTCTCCAAAGTCCTTCTGGAAAAGGGATCCCAACCCCGAAAAATTGAAATAGAAGGTAAAAGTTCATATTTATTTATTTATTTATTTATTATAATTCGTTTTCCGTTGGATTTAAAAAACGAATGAAATCGTTTTCATAAATTAATCAATGCTTTATGCAATCTATACTACTCTCTCTCTCTCTCTCTCCCTCTCTCTCTCTCTTTCTATACACACACACACGTATATATATATATATAGCTGTATATATATATATGCATATATATATAGTTGTATATATATATATATATATATATATATATATATATATATATATATATATATATATATATATATACAAATATACATGTATATCACATATATAATAATATAAATAATACACACACACACACACAAACACACACATATATATATATACATATACATATATACACATACACATATGGGCACAGGACGCCACCAACAATAAATAGCATGAAGTACGAAAGCAAATGAGTTA
This sequence comes from Octopus bimaculoides, assembly GCF_046866305.1. Taxonomy (NCBI): domain Eukaryota; kingdom Metazoa; phylum Mollusca; class Cephalopoda; order Octopoda; family Octopodidae; genus Octopus; species Octopus bimaculoides. The sequence continues at coordinate 64,707,519 of NC_142928.1, forward strand.
AGCAAACAACGAGAGAAAAAATGGGAAACAGGACCAGTAACACAAAGAACGAACCTTCATCAGTTGTCGGCTGGTATTTTATGAGAGTGACTGTCTTCGAGGACCCATGCTGTCATTGAGTGCTCGAGGTGAGGAGTAGATGGACAGCCGACAACTGCTAAAGGGTCGTTCTTTGTGTAAGTTGTCCTGTTTTCTATTTTCTCTCTCGTTGTTTGTGTATTAACTTATTTGTTTTCGTACTTCATGTTGTTTGCTGTTGGTGGCGTCCTCTGCCCATATGCGCATGTATATATATATATATATATATATATATATATATATATATATATATATATCTGTAAATAATATGTAACAATTATTTGGTAGCCATGATAAAACTCCGAGTTTCGGGTGTCGAGACGGAAACCCACGCCGTCATCTCTTCAGTTATCTGGCCATCAAAAAAATGCTATGAAAATGACCGTTAAACAAAGGGAAATTACTGTGTGATTGACCGTTATTAAGACAAAGGAGCTATTAGAATGACCGCTAAGTGAGGGGAAGGGAGTAAAAGTAAGGGAGTAAAAGTGTCCATAGTATTCGCGTAAGCGCACAAGTCCATACATACACATGCGCGCCCGCACACCCTCACACCTGAGACTTGCCTTCTATATTGTGTCCACGTACAAGCTTTTTACCTCTCTATACTTTTTACTTATATTTCTAATATATTTTTTATATTATTTTACATATTTACAGAGATATTGTTTTATAGGTTTATCGCATATTTTTCTGTATTCTACCTTCCACCCTGCATTTTTCCTGTGCGTATATAGACGCGTATATGGAACCTTTTGTGGATGTGTGTGTGTGTGTGCGGGTATGTCTGTATATAGATGTGCGTGCATGCGAGTATGTGCGTATATAGACGTGTTTTACTCCTATTGCTTTTTTACACTTTTTTACAATTTTTCGGTATTTTGCCTTTAGCCCTGTTTTTTCTTGTTCAACTTCTGTACCAAACTGCAAAAATGCATTGTCAAAATTATTGCCGGTGCCCGTCGTGGTCTTGGTCACCTTGTCTTGCACATGGAATGTCTCCACCATGGCCTAGGCGAGAACGTCAAGGGTGTGACGTCCTCCACGCCGAGTGCAAGCCAGGACGGCGTGCTGTCTCGTGTGGGTTTTAGAGTCCAGTCAGTGTACCGTCATGCCCAGATAGGAACTGTTGTTGACCAACCAGCAGCCCGCGGTGGTTGCCATCCAGGGGACATCCATCAGCAATCTGTAATTAATAAATGTTAAACTGTAAAGTTAAAAACTTGAAATTTTTGCAGTTTGGTGAAGTTGGCCGCAGTCAAATGACTGAAACAAATAAAAGAATATATATATATACATATAGTTAGTACCGGCATTGCTAGAAATAAGAGTAAAAACGACTCGGATATCCACACAATGCACTAACCTCATGAATTGACGAAAAGCGAAGGAACGAGCTAGAGCACCTTTCTATGGTGAGATAGTTTTGACTCTAATTTCTAGCAATGCCGGTACTAATTTGTACCCTTGTTTATTAACTTGCTTTTAGGTTTTAATTGCTAAAGGGTCACCTATATTATAACATATTTAATATATATTATTTCATTGTATTTATACTATACACTTCGACCGTTTTGAATTAGCGCTAGCTATCAACAACTTTTGTCATGAGTTGAACGAGACGAGCTACCCTTTTAACTCGGAGTATAAGCGAGATCCTGTGATGAAGACTAAGATTATAATGATGAGAGTTCGAAATCACGGGATAAGGATATATCTACTTACTTCATTTTGTGAGTTTATCTGACCATAAAAAGTAGTTTAGCTCGCTCCCTCGCTTTTCGTCAGTTCATGAGGTTAGTGCTTTGTGTGGCTATTGTAGTCGTTTTCGTCTTATTTCTAGCAATGCCGATACTAATTTGTACCTTTCTTTATTAACTTGCCTTTAAGATGTAATTGCTAACGGGTCATCTATATTATTATATATTTAATATATTATAGCATTTTATTATATTTACGTATATATATATATATATATATATCATTATTATTTTCGAAATTATCCCTATTTTTGCTACTCTTTCTAGCGGGTAGATGTCTTATTATAGGCATCTCTATATTTTAAATTAATATATATGTAGTCTATTGACTATTTTTTTAATTCTCGCTGGACCACTGGTGGTAAATTAAATTTCTAAAATTTATTTTGCTGCCCTATGATTAATAATGATATATTTTTGGCTAATTTCTGAAATAAAATCGGCATTTGTTTTACATTTACTGCCGATTAGTTAATGCGCACATGCGTGGTTAATTTTTGGGAAATTAAGCATGTAAATCTCGAGTCAGGTTCTTTCCTTGGCTCGTGTTTACACGCTAATCCGGATCTTTGCTGATGAAAGCCCCGGAGTTAGATATAATTTTATCTAGCTAAATAGCTTGAAACCATGGTACAGAGTGTAGACTGGTAAAAATGTTTTTATTTTTCATTCTCTTTCGAAATTATTCCTATTTTTGTGGTATAGAGTTTTTTGCTACTCTTTCTAGCGGGTAGATGTCCTATTATAGGCATCTCTATATTTTAAATTAATATATATATATATATATATATATATATATATATATATATATATATAACCTGACGCAGAGTATGATCAAGGTCTAAACAAAAACAGCCGCTCATTCGTATCTCCTCGCAAGCTGCAATGGTTTTTGCGAGCAGGTGGTTTGTACAATTTGTCGCGGGTAAGAAGGAGGCAGGCCCTAAGTTCATGGAAATATTGCTTATAATATAGAGCCTTGTTGTTAAACTTTTGAAAATTGTGGTACTACCTGATACGTGACGCGTTGGTGGTGGTGGTGGCGGTGGATGAAAAACCTTAAGATTCGTTTATTCGTTATTTCATTAAAGATTGCTATTTTGGCTGTGCAGACTTAATCATGCATGGAATATATATATATATATATATATATATATATATATATATATATATATATATATATATATATATATATATATACTATATATCATATATTATGACATTTATTTCAAATAGCTATTATACATTTTATTACATTAATTAAGAAAATAATTATTAAATAAATATTTAAATAATTAAATTAAATTATGAAAATATGAAGTACACCAAAATAATAATTTAATAAACTTGTATAATTTTAATTTATAAATAGCTTGTAAGGTACTTCTTCAGCCGTTTATCGCTGGCCAAGATCATCTTGCCCAGGGTGCGGCGAGACACCGATGTCTTACTGGTTCAGCGTCTTGATCAGGCTGACAATGGTGGGGGCTCCACTACATGCAGTGGTAGCATGTTGTCGACAAAACAGGTTTACAATCCTTCTGCCCACCATAGACTGACGGACACCAGTGCCAGCAGTTTGAGCAAACACCTCGCAATACTGGGCTGGCGTGCTCTCTTTGCACATGGCTGCAACGACTGGCTACTGGCAATGCTACCAGAAGATTGCCTGTGTTTCCCACGGGAAGAGCCGGCCTTGATTCACTCCTCAAACTGGATGGCATACGCTGGGTGTTTCCTCTTGATATGCGACCTCAAGTAGTTGCTCACCGTTTGTCCCTTGCTCGTGGTCTCCTTGGGTTGACACATGACGCACCGGCTAACACATGATGCACTCACTTTGTGAGTAGATTTGTTAGATGGAAACTGAACGAAGCCCGTCGTAAATATATATATATACACACACACAAGTGTGTATGTTTGTATGTATGCGTTTGTGTCTGTTTTCTCTCCCACCAGTGCTTAACAACTGGTGTTAGTGTATTTACGTCCACGTAACTTAGCGGTTCAGGAAAGAGAACGATGAAATAAGTACCATCCTTAGAAAAATAGAGACTGGGACCAATTTGTTCGACTAAAATTTTCAAGGCAGTACCTTAGCATAGTCGCAGTCTAATATATATATGACAGCTCCCTTATTCTGAAGTAAGTATTCGGTATCAATGATATTTATTAATCAGTAAGCTATTCTGGGGATTGAACTTGCGCAAAACTTGACCACTGCTTTTATCGGTTACTGGAATCTTTTCACTTGAATACGCAATCAAACTGATAATCTGCAATAAATATAGCCACTACATTAAATTAATAGCAGCGAAATATTTTCTTTAAAATGTTACAACACAAAAAATATTAAATACAATAAAAGAAACGGTAGTTATTACTTAGATGTCGATAATAAAATCTACGCAGGAAAAATATCTGGTGTAATTTAACAGAATATAAGAAGAAAATACGCAATATACGTATATACAAACATACATAAAAACATATATGCATATATATGCATGCATGATATATATATATATATATATACACGCATATATACATATATATACACATATATCTATGCATGAAATAAATAGAAGCATTCATATGTACACACACGCACATATATATATATATATATATATATATATATATATATATATATATATATATATATATATATATATATATATGTATGTATGTATATATATGTATGTACATATATATATATATATATATATATATATATATATATATATATATATATATATATATATATATATATATACATATATACATACCCACATATTTACATACATACACACAAATTTATAAATCTAAATTTATGTATGCATCAATACATTCATACGTACACACGCACACACAAACACACACATACATACAAACAAACATATATTCATACATACATATATATACACATACATACATATATACACACACGTGTTTATATATGTATATATATATGTGTGTGTGTGTGTGTGTGTGTGTGTGTTTGTCTGTCAATTAAACCTTTTAATATGGCGTTGATTTTTTTAGCAGAAACTCATCTTATTGTAGTGTGTATTTCATGTTATTTTTTTTCTCTTTCCATCATTTCCTCTGCCATTTGTTTAACCAAAGTGGTTGGCTTACTTAGCCCTCAGTCAATATAGTTGATCAATTGTTCTTTCAGGAAATCTTTTCAGTTGGTCAGCTGGAATCCTGACCCTATGGTCAAACCTTTTTGCGGTTGAGGTAGCCTGCAGTCACGTAGTTTGTGATGAAAATTGTCTTGTTTTCTCGAAACAAAATACTTGGAGTGTGTATGAGGCTTAATCGACAGCTTAAATAATGGAGTGAGTCAAGAAAAATATTATGAGGAACAAAAATAGTAAAAACAATACCACCGCAACCACAAGCACAACCGCATCTACTATCACCAGCAGCGCCACCGTCACCAATTTCACTAATACTGATAATGCTGATGATGGTGCTGCTGATGGTGATGAGGAGGAGGAGGAGGGGGAGCAAGAGGAGAAGGAAGGGGAGGAGACACAAAAAATTGTTTTGAGGATATTTCTGTACAAATGTATATTTGTACGTATATGTGTGTATGTGCGTGTGTGTGTGTGCGTGTGCATGTGTGTGCGTGTGCGTGTGTGTGTGTGTGTGTGTGTACTTATGTGAGTGTGTGGACATGCATATGTGTCTACGTATGTATGTGTTATATACTTGTTTGCTTGCTCGTCTGCTTGCATGAACATCATCGATAAATGAACGAAATCACTTTTGTTTCATGTATGTGTGTGTGTGTGTGTGTGTGTGTGTGTGTGTGTGTGTGTGTGTGTGTGTGTGATATAATAAAAATAAAGAGAACTAAAGCCAGATAAGGTCAGACGTGAAATAAGTTCGAGAATTAGATTTCTCCGTCAATGTTTTTAACTGGAATGTTTCTCCTACGCAAGCACTTTGCTGAAATTACTTGGCCATCTTTCGCATTTAGTTATTTAACAAACACAGAATTGTGATCTGATATTTTCCAAAACACCTCAGTTTTACAACTTGCTGTTTCTGGATTAATCTAAAAAAAACTCCGTGCAGGTTGTTTATTTTATTTTATTTTATCAACGATTATTTATTTATTTATTTAGATTTACTATTATTTTGCATTGCGTTTTTCCTTTTTGGTTTCAGTTTTGTGTGAGGTTTCGCGTTCTGTACTTCTCATATATCCGAACTATTATGACATTACATATATGAGCATTAATGTAAACGCGTATGCGTGTTTATGTATATATAAACATATATATATATATATATATATATATATATATATATATATATATATATATATATATATGTATATATATATATATATATATACATATATGTATATATATATATATATATATATATATATATATATATATATATATATATATATATACCTCTCTCTCTCTCTCTCTCTCTCTCTATATATATATATATATATATATATATATATATATATGATAGATCGCTAGCCACTACACATTCTTTATTTTCTCTCCTTGATTCTTTCTGCGTTCCTTTCTGTTGAAGATCGTAGGCTCGAAACGTTAAAGACTTTTTCACTTCCCAAGCGTTATACTAATACATCTGTTTGTTGTTTACACCACCTGCCTCCTTTTTTTTTATGAATTCTCTCTATATATACATATATATATATATATATATATATATATATATATATATATATATATATATATATATATATACCTCTCTCTCTCTCTCTATATATATATATATATATATATGATAGATCGCTAGCCACTACACATTCTTTATTTTCTCTCCTTGATTCTTTCTGCGTTCCTTTCTGTTGAAGATCGTAGGCTCGAAACGTTAAAGACTTTTTCACTTCCCAAGCGTTATACTAATACATCTGTTTGTTGTTTACACCACCTGCCTCCTTTTTTTTTTTATGAATTCTCTCTATATATACATATATATATATACATATATATATATATATATATATATATATATATATATATATATCCACACACACACACACACACATATATATATATTCTTTTTTCTTTTATTCTTTTATTTGTTTCAGTCATTTGACTGTGGCCATGATGGAGCACCGCCTTTAGTCGAACAAATCGACCCCAGAACTTATTCTCTGCAAGCCTAGTACTTATTCTATCGGCTCTCAACCGAACCGCTAAGTTACGCTGACGTAAACACGCCAGCATCGGTTGTTAAGCGGTGGTAAGGGAACAGACACAGACACACGAGCATAAACACACATATATATATGCATGCATACACACACATACACACACACACACACACACACACACACATATATATATATATATATATATACGACGGGTTTCTTTCAGTTTTCGTCTACCAAATCCTCTCACAAGGCTTTGGTCGGTCCGAGGTTATAGTAGAAGAGACACTTGCCCAAGGTGCCACGCAGTAGGACTGAACCCAGAACTGTGTGGCTGGTAAGCAAGCTACTTACCACACAGCCAAATATATGGCTGTTTTTTTGTGTGCATATGTGGAATAGTGATATAACACGTTCTAGTATCATAGCATCATAATTTTGAAATATCTATAAAGCCATCAAAAGCTTGTTTATCTTTATGTATTTTACTTACTATTAGTGTTGCTTAATTTGTTTTGCTAAAATTGCTGTTTCTTTTCAGATATCATCAGACAAAGGTAATTAAAATTCATTAAAATGCCAGATCTATTGGACTTTCAAAGAGGTCAAATTTTTGGTGCTCATATGGCAGGTGCTAGCGTAACGAAAACAGTCGAAATGTTTGGTGTATCAAGAAGTACTGTCTCGAAAGTAATGACAGCCTTTGAGAAAGAGGGAAAAACTTTCTCGTCGAAACAAAATTCCGGAAGAAAACCAAAACTTTCATATAGGGACCGTCGGACTCTTACGCGAATTGTTAGAGAGGATCACAAAAGTACAGTTCCCAAAATTACTGTAGAGCTTAATGACCACTTCGAGAACCCAGCTTTGGCAAAAATTGTTCACCAGGAGCTGCACAAAGCCGGATTTCGTGGGAGGGCTGCTATCAGAAAGCTACTACTTTAAAAAACAAACGTTGCAAAGCGTTTAGAGTGGAGTAAAAGCCTACAGAATTGGTCCCTAGATCAGTGAAAGAAGGTTATTTTCTCGGGCGAGTCATCCTTTACCTTATTTCCAATCACCGGCCGAGTATACGTGTGGAGACAGCCAAAGGAAGCATTTGACCCACGATGATAATGCAGCAATTCACACTGCTAAAGTTGTTACTGAATGGCACGAGGAACATTCTAGTGGAGTTGAACATCTTATCTGGCCACCACACTCCCCAGATCTCAATATTATTGACCATTTATAGTGCATTTTAGAAACACAAGTAAGGAGTCGATATCCTCCACCATCATCACTACAAGAACTGGAGACTGGTTTAGCTGAAGAAGGGACAACAATTCCTTTGGAAGCAATTCAAACTTTGTACGAGTCAATACCTTGTAGAATTCAAGCTGTAATTACTGTCAAAGGCGGTCCTACTCCATATTGAAATAAATTTGTTTGAAAGTTTAAGGTGTTTCCATTATTTTGTTCAACCCCTGTATATATATATATATATATATATATATATATAAAATATATAGTTTTAGGGAAAATAACCAATTTTCAAGAACTCATCGATGAAAATCCACTATCACATATAGAAAAATTAATAATTAAAAGCACAATAAATGAGTATAATATAAAGTAAAGTAAATATCATAAGATAAATATAATAAAAAGATTACACGTGTTTCATAACCAATTTTCAAATATATATAAGAGAGAGACCAAAGAGTACGTACGTCACTATATATATATATATATATATATATATATATATATATATATATATATATATATATATGTATATAAATACAAAATGGGATAAGAATGCAAAACATCCAGACAGACGATGCAAAGAAAACAAGGACGGGTCATTCGGAGTTTTCTTTCCTCAATCGGGTTCCAGATTATCGTTGCAATTTCGGCTGGTTATACTCGAGATTGCTCCAATCTGGCCAACCCCAAGGAAAAAATAAGCTAAGAGCATGAGATTCCTTAGAAGAAAGCAGCGAATGTATACAAAAACAAGGACGGAAAAAACGGAGAAAGTTATATATATATGTGTGTGTGTGTATGTGTATGTGTGTGTGTGTATATATATATATATATGTGTGTGTGTGTGTGTACGTGTATATATATATTTATGTATGTATGTATATGTTAACATCACCATCAACTTCACTAACTGCGACTACGGTAGGGGCAGCAGGAGCAGCAGCTGTAAACAGCTTCATAACTATGAACAGCGATATCGTTGTACTGGTCGTCGTCGAAATCATCATCGTCATCGTCATTATCATCATCATCATCATCATCATCATCATCATCATCATCATCGTCGATGTCATCATTATAATGTCGTGCAGCTTTTCCACATTATCACCTTAAACACTATTATGGTCCCAATATTTCTCGTCATCATTATCATCAACATTGTTGCGCTAACCATATTCTCCATCGTCATCCTTATTACTACTTTCATTTTCATCATTATCGTCGTGGTCATCT